>NC_141991.1:5828882-5996382 GCF_049901715.1 Pseudonaja textilis
TCTTTAAAACCTCCCCTCTTCATTCTGTTGGCAACTATAAAACATGTATAGAAAATGTTTTATGAGTTGATATAGTCTTTGACCTACATCCATTAACTGAGCCCCAAATTTCCATTTCTAAACAAGACCGTTGCTGAGTTTTGTCCCATTTTGTAACTTTTCTTGCCACAGTTGTTAAATGAATCACTGCAGCTGTCACATTAGTGACACCGTTATTAAGTGAATCTGGTTTCCACACTGATTATCAGAAGATTATAAAAGGGACCTGACCCCACCCTGCCCAGGATAGTGCAATCGTCATAAGTATGAGTCAGTTGCCAAGTGTCAGGATTTTGGTAATGTGACAATGGGGATGCTGCCCCTGTTGTGTGAAAAAAATGATAAGTCAGTTTTTTCGGTGTCATTGTAATTTCAGTCACTAAATGAATGGTTCTAAATCGCGGGTTCTCTGTGCAGTATAAGGCTGATACAGCAGCTTTTTTCTGAAACCTGGGTCCTTCAGAAGATAGATTTATTTATGCATATCCTGTTTTTATTTTTAATTTTATAAATAACTCAAGGCAGAGAACACAGCTAATACTCCTTTTTTCCCTAAACAGAAACCCTGTGAGGTCGGGCTGAGTGGGCTGAGTGGCCAAAATCATACCCTGGGCAACAATGACCAGAAATACCAGGGAGTGTGGGTGATATTAACTGAGAATTCTGGGAGTTTGCTAGGATTACATACACACAGCACTGGAAACAGGGAGATTATACCAAATATAAAAGAGATAAGAACAATTTTAGGGTGTGCAGAAATAGACAGGCTGACTCTAGAGTTAAAAGATAGAGAGGAATTGATGTATTATTCAGTCTGGGACGCCTGGTATATATGGTTTGAGAATAGAAAGGAAAGTAATACTGTAACTAATTAAAGAATATGAAGTTATATGTACTGAATGTAGAATTAACAGAAAATGTACCATGTAACAAGTGATATAAGCAAGGAGTAAGGAATAGAGAATCAATAGAAAAAGTAATATGTAATAATTGCAATGTAATAGAAAATTAAGTATAAGAATATGATTAAGAAATGTAAATGATATCTTCAACGTTGACACAATTGTATTTTTATGTTTTTTAATTGTTGAAAAAAATGAATAAAGTTTATTTTTAAAAAAGAGAGAGAATTCTGGCAGGTGTAGTCCAATAGATTGGAGGGAGATCAGGTTGGGAAAAAACTGTTGTATGTACTAATCCTATTTATGTCCCAGAGTTCATTATGACACAGCCACAAGGCTGGAGGGGTGTATGGGAAGTTGATGTTGAGGGTGCCACTTGGGTGCTTCAGGAGGGCCGAGAGGAAAAAAAATCTCAAAATTCTCAGTCAAGATACCCAGAATTCTCAGAGAATCTGAGTTCTCAGGGAATTCTGGGAGTTGAAGTCCAATGCTTCTTAAAGTTGCTAAGGTCAAGAGGAGGGCAATAGACAAGAAGTTGGGAAGACCTATGAGAAAACAGAGCAAAGTCTTGGGGGTGTTTGAACTGGATCAAACTGGGAGCAGAGGGCAGTTGCAATACCTGAAGGAGAACAGGATAAAGAGCAACCAGGATGATTAGGGGGCCTGGAAACTAAAACATATGAAGAACGGTTACAGGAACTGAGCCTGGCTAGTCTAGTGAAGAGAAGGACCAGGGGAGACATGATAGTAGTCTTCCAATATTTGAGGGGCTGCCACAGAGAGGAAGGAATCAAGCACCCGAAGGCCAGACAAGGAATAATGGATGGAAACTGAACAAGGAGAGATTCAACCTGGAAATAAGGAGAAACTTTCTGACAGTGAGAACAATCAACGGCTTTGCCTTCAGAAGCTGTGGGAGCGCCATTCCTGCAATCAAGTTTGGTGCAATTACCCTTGAGTTTGTATCCATTGTTTGCTCTTGTATTGTTATGATTGAAGCTGAAGTATTCATTGACAGGTAGGACATTGCAATGTATGATTTTATATACTATACTTAGATTGGACCGAAGGCGGAATAGTTCTCGGTTTTCTAGGTCTAGAATTTCAAGTCTGGTGGCATAAGGTATTCTGCTAAGAATAGAGGAGTGGAGAACTCTTCTTGTGAAATATTTCTGGACTTTCTCAACTGTGTTAATATCAGATACGTAATGTGGGTTCCAGACTGATGAGCTGTATTCAAGAATTGTGTATTCAAGTATATTGTGCACAAGAGATATGTACCAACCCACGACATTATGGAAGGATGGTTTTATGTTCTGAGTTTATGTTTGTGTTTGTCTATGTCGTTAAAAAATAAAAAAAAACTTTAAAAAAAAGACTTGTGGACTTCAACCCCCAGAATTCTCCAGCCAGCTGGGAGTTGAAGTCCACAAGTCTTCAAGTTGCCAAGTTTGGGGACCCTTGCCCTACACCATTTCTAAAAAAATGGCAGTCCAATCTCTTCTTGAAAGTCTCTCCCAATGCCACCCACCTCCAGCCTCTTTCTAAAGATAATTCATACACTTACAACTAATAAGGACCGGAGGAGGGGAAGGCAATGAGCTCTCCAACTTCACTGTTACCCCCCCCCCTTCCGCTCTAGGCAAGGAGAACTCTCTGGGTTCAAAGACCACCGTGCCAGAAGAATGGAGCCACCGAGATGAAGCGGCTAGAGAGGAGGGATAAGGGGCTGTGGGTAATAAATCAAAGGGATTGTGGTTGGTGGGGTGTGGGGGGGGTGTTGTCTCTTCCTGTCCAGCCCACTAGCAAAGTATTATTAAAGCAAAGTGAGCTTGGTTTGGCTGGAACAGAGAGAAGGCGGACCTGTAAGTCCAGGGCGGGCAGAGCGGGAGCGTGCATGGAAGTATAATGCAAATTTTGCAGTACAGAAAGTTGGTTTGAATTGATTGACCGATTGTTGGATTGATATTCCCTCCCAGTTTCTCCAGAGGGCTTTCCAGTTGCATTGGGATTGGGGCAGCAGATTCGTTAGTTCGGCACCACGTGCGTGCGTATACAGCAGCTCGGGGAAATAACTTTGCAACGGTGACAAACAAGTTTCTAGTCCTTATGGATGGGAATCTCGGTTCACGTGGGCGTGTGTCACGCTCTGGTGCTGAAGAGCGTGTTTTTATACGCTGCGCCTGGCTTCGATGGGGTTTCGCTCTCGTTTCTGTCTTGTTGCTGAGCTATTGTAGTATTTTTTTTTCCCCCACAGCTACTTCTGCAGGGGACACTTTGAGGGACTTGGTACAAAATTTTAAGGGAATTCGACTTACTACCAATTGTTTAGTGACCGTTCCAAGTTATGACACTGGGGAAAAAAAAGTGACCCGTGACCGTTTTTCACATTTACAACCATTGCCGTATCTCCATGGACAAGTGATGAAAATGCAAACACTTGGCAGCTGCCTCACATTTATGATGGTGGCAGTATGATCCCTTTTTGTGACCTTCTGATAAGTAAATCAGTGGGGAAGCCAGATTCACCTCAAACCATTAAGTTACTAATTTCACAACTGCAGTGATTCACTTAACAACGGTGGCAAGAAATGTCATAAAATGGAGCAAAAGTTACTTTGCAACTGTTTCACTTAGCAACAGGATTTGGGGGCTCAGTTGTGCTTGTAAATTGAGGCCTACCTGTAATTGCTATTTATATATTTTGTTTTCCGTGTTCTATGTTTTCTAAACATTTGTAGTGGGAATCTTCCCCTAGCCCCATGTGAGTTTTTGTTCTACATATATTCTTACGCTTCTGTGAATTTATGACTCTCAGGGAATTGTTGTCCCAAGCTTATTCCGGGGATCCTATTTGAGCTCTGATTCTCCTGCTGATCAGCACCCAGAATTCCTATTAGAGGAAACTTAATGAAAACAATCCTAGGATTAAAATGAAACTGCAAATACAAACCTCACCATGTTAAGATGATAGATAGATAGATAGATAGATAGATAGATAGATAGATAGATAGATAGATGATAGATAGATAGATAGATAGATAGATAGATAGATAGATAGATAGTTCAGAGAAGGAGATTTTATGTGTGTGTGTATAAAACTATCTCCTTGTGGATTCTGCTAGGAGGAAAAAAATAGATAAAAAGTTCAGAGAAGAGCAGCTAAGATGATTAAAGGCCTGGAGATTAAAACATGACAAATGATTGCAAGGTTTGGGTTTGGCTCATCTAGAAAAAAGAAGGATTTGTGGGAGATATAATAGCAGTATTCCAAGATTTGAGGGGCTGCCACAAAGAGGAGGAGGTCAACTTATTTTCCAAAGCACCAGAAGGCAAGAGAAGAAACAATGGATGGAAACTAATCACGGTGAGAAGCAACCTGGAATTGAGGAGAAACTTCATAACAGTGAGGACAATTAACCAGTGGAACAGCTTCCCCTCAGAAGTGATGGGTGCTTCATCTCTGGAGGTTTTTAAGAAGAGACTGATCACTTGTCTGAAATGGTATAGGGTCTCCTGCCTGAGCAGGGGGTTTGACTAGAAGACCTCTAAGGTCCCTTCCAGCTCTATTCTGATTCTGATATGATAAACTAATCAAGGAGAGATTCAACCTAGAAATAAGGAGAAATTTTCTGACAGTGGGAACAATAAACCAATTAATAGCTTTGCCTTCGGAAGTTGTGGGAGCTTCATCACTGGAAGCTTTCAGGAAGAGACTGGACTGCCATTTGTCAGAAACGGTGTAGGATCTGCTTGGGCAGGGGGTTGGACTAGATGACCTACAAGGTCCCCTTCCAACTCTGTTAATCTGTTAATATTAGAGCGGTGTTTCTCAACCTTGGCAACTTCAAGATGTGTAGACTTCAACTCCCAGAATTCCCCAGCCAGCTTGAAGCTGCCAAGGATGAGGGAACGCGGTGTTGGAAGGTTCATGGAGAGGAAGCGCAAAGCAAATCTATAGGTTCATGGAGAGGAAGCGCAAAGCAAATCTATAGCATCTTCCTTCCTAGACGCAGCCAAAGACGTTGAAAAGACACAGAAGTGATCTTACAAGTGTTGGGAGAAAAATGCCTCCCGATGAGGATTCTTCCAGCCGGGAAACAACGCTTTGGAGAATAAATAGAATAACGAAGCAGAGTTGCCAGAAAGGGGTCTTTTAATGGCAAGAAACCAAGACAAGTGACATTCAGCAAAGTTTCTTGGCTAGCTAAAAAGACTGATATTCTAATTGTGATTGTTCTATACCCTTTGAGTTTTTGTCTAAAACTGGTTTTTGGTTTAAGTCTGTGCTTGGTGATGTTGAATCCTGTGTTTATTGATGGGGTAATTTTCCCTATTCAATTCTTTCTGGAAGGAGGAAGATTAATCTCTGTTCAAGAAAGAAAGCCAGGTTGAGAAATCTAATTCCTATGTCTATTTGTTCTGGTAATTGGTCTAACAAGCAACAGCTATTATGTTTGCTCTTTTGCTACATTCTAGTGCTAATTGTGTTTTTTGTGGTTAGATTTATCTCAAGTGTTTACACTTGAGCTTGCCTGAGGTATGAGTTCTGCTAATGAGCCAAACAGGGCTTTTCTTCCCTTTATGATTTAATTATTTGTATTGTGTTTGGATTATTTGCTGCCTCATGGTTTCTTCTTCTGTCTGGGAAGTGGGGTGGCTTCCTTCACAGGAGAAAAAGCAGTGATTTGGGTGCCTTAACTTATTCCCTTACTTCTTTTCCTCCTAACAGAAACATCCAGTTGAAAAGACCATTGATTGAACTAAAATTCATACATGGTTGGAAAAAATGACAAAACAGCATATAGATTTGAAACCAGAGATATTTTTATTGGGCATATTACCTGAAGGATACAGTAAAGAATTGACATATTTGTTTGTTAATATTTTGACAGAAGCTAGAATTGTATTTGTGCAAAACTGGAAAAATGAAAAAGCTCCAACAAGAGGATGAAGTGATAAAGAAAAAATGGAATGTGCAGAAATGAGTAGATTGACATTTGCCGTTAGAGAGCAAGAAGAAAAGAATATTATAAAATATGGGATTTATTTTTATCAGTGGTTAGACAAGAAATTAGAGAAATATAAATATAACATAATAGTTAAAATAATATAATGTAAAAATATGTTACAAGTGATTACTATGGAAAGAATTATAATATGATTTTCTATGCTTGATTATTTGGAAATTAATGATACTATAAACTAGGCTTTATATTAGTTGATTCTTGCTCCAAAAAAGATGAGATGAATTTGTAATTACAGTGCGATAATGATTTGATAATAAAGGGACTTCCGGTGGCATTTCCGTCGACGATGGATCAGTCTGCAATCGTGTGTGGCTTTGATCCGGGTTTACCTTGGTGGAAGGGTCCCCACTGGGACCGGAGTCATCTGACCCACCTTGCGGAGGGGGGGAAGAGGGGGAGACTGCCTGCTGGGTCGAGGGGAGCTGCATCTCCCCTCCCTAGCTAGGCATTACTCCCCTGGAAAACAGAGAGAAACGGCAGTTTAATGGCAGCCTTGAAGACGGAAAGCTACCGGGACTTAAGCATGCGCTGGAGAGGTGAAGCGGTGAGCGACTTGTAACCAGATAAAAGAACTTGATTCCTTCTTAACAACCCTGAGAAGCAGAAAGAAAGAGCCCTTGCTTAAGAGTATCATAGCGGTGAACAGAAAATAAGAGGAAAATATAAGGTAAACAAAATTGGAGTATAAAAACCTACAGCAGAATTAGAGGCTAAATCTGGAATAATATATATAATTTGGCATTAATTAGGCATTGGATAAAATGCTGGACTTGCCTGGAATTGACTATTTTTAAGAAAGCTAACAGTGGAAATGATTGAAAATAACGTTAATATAATTAATATAATATAATTGAAGAGAGAAAAGAAAACTTTGAAAAGTGGAAAGTGATACAGAACATCATCTAATGGTTAAAGAATTTTTCCTACAGAATTTCATGGAAAATTACTGGTCTTATAATTGTTATGAGATAAAAGACTAATAAAATAACAAAAAACCCGGAAACTTAAAAAAAGAGGGGAGAAATTGTATTAAAAGGATATACAAATGCAATTTCCTGGGACTGTTGGGTGTTGATTGTGACAGAAGGATTAATAAGGGAAACAAAGATAAAAGTAGATTTTTGGCACGGATTGCCAAATTTAATAACAGATTTAAAATATGGAAGAAATAAGCAAAGACTTTAAGTTGGAATTGCAAATTGTAAGAGGAATGCTGAAAGAAAGAAGGTGTCAGGCTACAGAACTTTTTCTCATTCAATTAACAAGAATGAACTTCTGAAAACCAAATGTATCAAAAAAGGAATCCTTTATTGAGATGAGACAATTCATGTAGGAGTTCAAAGCAGCGTCTAAGATCTCTCAGGCATATAGGGAGAGATAAGGGAGTGTAGAACCCCTCCCCTTATCTCGATGTGTATTTAGTGAAACAAAAGCCAGTATGTTAATTCCCCTCCCATCCCTTTCGTAAGGAACGATCTTTTTCACAATTTCCCAGAGCATACCTAATTTCCCCTCACCCCCTTTCAGAACGAAGTTTTCCAGAGGTTCTCAGGACACATCTCACTGTGGAATTTTTATGGTCTTCTCATCTCCTGGCTGTGCCTCTCAGAGGTGATAGGTTCCGGCTATCTGGGTTTCCTCCCGCCATTGTATCATGTGTGGGTTATACAAATTCGATATAAGATTAAATATATTCAGGTTACATCAAGAAAGGATTTCTTTATCAGTCCCCCCCACCCTTTTCTTCTTCCACCGAAGAAATGACAGATACACGAATCTGACAGAAGGGAATTATTGGACACTGGCAAAGAAAATAATGGCGATGCAATTTGTAGAAGAAGAGGTGGAGTTAAAGGAAGAAGAACGTGACTCAGATGAACATGGAGAACAAGAGATATTGCCAAAAGATATCAAAGGAATTAAAACTATGACATTGATGACAGAGTTAATAAATAAAAGAGAAAATGTTCCCAGGATTAAACAAAAGAAGAAGTTCTACAAGAAGAAACTTCAAAAAAGAGAACAGGAAAGGGTGGGGGAGAAGATGGGTGAAATACTAGAAGGAAAAAAGAAGAAAAACTGGGGAAATCCAGAAAAGGGAAAGCTGACTAAAATTAAAAGAAATAATAAAGCCAAAAAATTTAGAGATAAGGGTTAGGGATTCTTCAAAGGGGATACCACATGGAATGTATATTGGTATTTAGTTTAAAACCTGCTGGGAAATATTTTAGGAATGTATAACTATATATACAGTATGTATGTATGTATGTATGTGTGTATGTGTGTGTATATATATATATATGTATATGTGTGTGTTTGTGTGTGTGTGTGTGTGTATTTGTTTTCTGAGGTTCTCATGGGTATTTGTGGATCTTTGGTTATTGGGTTTTCTCGCGTAAGATTGGAAGTATCTAGGCAGCGTTTCGATGAAGTCTCATTCATCATCTTCAGGCTTGTGTCTTCGGCTCTGTGCTTCTCAATGTGCTTCACTCTGAGAAGCACAGAGCCGAAGACACAAGCCTGAAGATGATGAATGAGACTTCATCGAAACGTTGCCTAGATACTTCCAATCTTACGCGGGAGAAAACCCGAATAACCAAAGATCCGTGTAGATAGATAGATAGATAGATAGATAGATAGAACTGTATATGAATTATGCTGTTATGAACCCTTTTTTTGGAGGACTAAAATAGGGGAATCTAAATGAATTAAAAATATATATGATTATTAATGAATTTAAGTGATAAAATGAGACATATTTATTTTAGCGATTGATTGGAAGGGACACTTTAAAATATATACATTTTAAAATATACAGTTGATTATTTAATGGATATTAGAAGTGTATAATCAGAATATTTTATTAGGATTAAAGTAGGGGAATGGAAAATATGTGGCTCCTAAATATATTGGCTTTATTCTATTTTTACTGTTTTTAGATTGTTTATTATACATCAGCTCAGAGAAAATTAAGGATAATAACGATGTGTAATGTAAAATAAAATAGGTGGTAAGCTGAAAATGGAAATAATAGGGGATAAAGAATTGAAAACCTATGTGTGGATGAAATGATATTGATATTGAATTAATGAATTGAAATATGAAATGCAAATTTATTTAAAGATGAGTGAAATGGATAATAATATGAGATGATATTATATAAGATTAATGGAAATGAAAGTATGATTATGTACAAGTGTTATAAGCTGGAAACATGTCGCTCACATGAAGAGATGTGTAAAAATTAAAAAAAAACTTTTTACAAAAAAAATTGATTTGATAATAATATGATACGAAACGAATAGTAGTTATATACAGTATGAATTGTAATATAAAAACAGGAAGATATGACTGCTGATATTGTGCACAAGAGATACACTGTATAATGGAAAGAAGATTTTATTTAATGTTGCATGTTTTGTGTTTGTTTATGTTTGTTGTTTAAAATTAAAAAAAAAATAAAAAAAAGTCAATTGATTGGCTCCACCAATCAAAAGTCACAAAGAACTCGTTGAACATCTTCAATATCTTTTTTTTTCCCCGTCAGGCTTTAACCTCTGCAGTCCAGACCCTTCGTCTTCTTGGTGAAACGTAACCGGTTCTAGGAAAGAAAATGTCCACCAAGCAGAACAAGATGTCCGCTCCAGATTCAGACGCTCGGCCTCCAGAGTGCCAAGCGACAGCCGCCATCAAAACGGAGAAACAGGAATGGACTGGAATTCAGACTTCCAGCGGGGAGGCGGGCTTCCCTCGAGTCATGCAAGTGGGGACCATCGGGGGGTATCTGAAAGAGCCCGCACCTCAGGAACCGGAGAAGGGACTGTCCGATTGCTGGGAGACTCAGTGGCAGGCATTCCTGCACACCATGCAATCCTCACGTTCCGGATGGGGAAACGTGGAGCCATCGGAGGCCGCACAACGAGACAATATTCCCGATTTTTCCCCCTCTGTGGAGCAAGAGAGATGCCCAGCAGCCAAAGAGCAGAGGGCGAAGCAGTCATCCCAGCACGCTGGAAAGAATCCAGAGTCTCGTAGGCGGGAGAGAGATGGAGACATCAGGAAGCTTAAGAAAAAAAGAGAAGGAGAAGAAGCAGCAGCTCTGGAGGAGGAAGTGAGAAGCGCGGAATTGCAACGCCAGCACTTCCGCCAGTTCTGCTACCAGGAAGCCGAGGGTCCCCGAGAGGCTCTTTGCCGGCTGGGGTACCTTTGCCATCAGTGGTTGAAGCCAGAGAAGCATACCAAAGAGCAAATCCTGGATCTGTTGATCCTGGAGCACTTCCTGACCATCCTGCCCCCCGAAATGCAGGGCTGGGTGAAGAGAAGACACCCCGAGACCTGTTCCCAAGCAGTCGCCCTGGCGGAGGATTTCCTGCTGAAGCAGCAGGAAAATAAGAGGCAGATGCAGACGGTAAGAGCCGGGCTTCTGTCGCAGCAAACCGGTCGGTAAAGAAGTGAGAAAGATTTTGTGTGGGTAGTCCTCAACTTACAACAGTTCGTTTGGTGACAGGTTGAAGTTACAGGGCATTGTTAAAAGTGACTCGACACCATTTTTCATAGTGATGAGGGTTGCAGCGTTCCCAAGTCAAATGGTCAATTCTTCTTCTTCTTCTTCTTCTTCTTCTTCTTCTTCTTCTTCTTCTTCTTCTTCTTCTTCTTCTTCTTCTTCTTCTTCTTCTTCTTCTTCTTCTTCTTCTTCTTCTTCCTCTTCTTCTTCTTCCTCCTCCTCCTCCTCCTCCTCCTCCTCCTTATTCCTCCTTCTCTTTCACTTCTTCCTCCCCTCCTCCTCTCCCTCTTCTTCTTCTGCACCCTCCTCCCCTTCTTTTCCCCTCCTTCTTCTTCTCTTCCTCTTCTCCTCCTCCTCCTCCTTCCTCCTCCTTATTCCTCCTCCTTCTCTTTCACTTCCTCTTCTTCCTCCCCTCCTCCTTCTTCTCTTCCTCTCCTCCTCCTCCTCCTCCTCCTCCTCCTCCTCCTTATTCCTCCTCCTTCTCTTTCACTTCCTCTTCTTCCTCCCCTCCTCCTCCTCCTCCTCTTCCTCTTCCTCTTCCTCCTCCTCCCTTCTTCTCCTTCTCCTTCTTCATATGGCACTTGTCCCAAAATGAATGATACTCAGATGCCACACTGTTCATGTATTGATGTTGATGTATATTTTAAAAATAAAAATCCAAAAACACGGGGTGGGCTCTGGGGGGAATGGGGAGGGAAAGTTAAGCACTTAGCAACTGATTCATATTTATGACAGTTGCAGTGTCGCAGGGACATATGACCCTCTTTTGTGACCTTCGGATAACCAAAGTCAATGGGGAAGCCAGATTCACTTAATATCCGTGTTACTATGTGTAACAGCTGCAGTGATTAACTTATCAAGAAAGTTTGGCCAGAAAGGTTGTAAAAATGAGGCAAAACTCACTTAGCAACCGGTCTTGTTTACAAACTTCGGGCTCCATTGAACAGGACAACCTGTACAATTGAAATTGAGCACCTCCTTGTATAGTTGCCTTTGACTACAATATTAACATATTTAATTTGGGGCGTTGCCAGAAAGTGTTGACTTTTAATAGGGAACTGCAATTTATTCCTGCAAATTGGCAGCTCTAATATTATGCTACTAAATTCCCCGTGGTCACCTGGTCAAAAGTCAGACGCTTGGCAACTGACTCATATTTATGACCTTCACAGTCTCCGGGGGTCATTTTATTCCCCCCTTCTGCGACCACTGTGGCAAGAGAGTGTTCTGACCAAGGCTTCCTGAGACTGTAATTAAGCCCACGCTTAGTTAAAACTCTTGTTTTATTTCAACGCTGGGAATTATGTTCATTCCCAGCCTGTAATGAGTCCCAAACAGTCCCTCAAGATAAGCACCCACCTTTCTCTCCTTTGAATTGCTGCCAACAACTAAACTGCCAAATGAAGTTAAAAAACAACAACCCCAACCTAAGTACAAAGTCCACACGGAGTTTCAAGGTTTAATCCGAACAGAATGAATGACTTTGCTTCCTGCAAAGGTTTCTTCACCTTTGCCTGACCTTTATCCCTTATGGGAGGGGCAATCACCTCCAAGCCTTAATCCCGCGTCGCCCCTTTTGTCTCAGCTGCTGTTGCCTTCTAGCAGCTCTGCGCACACGCGCACTGGGAACGGGCTCCCCTGGGTCCTCTGCCTCACTGTTGCCAGACTCCAGAGGCTCCGGAGTCAGCACCCCACTCCCACATGGTCCTGGCCCCATCTCTGCATCAGACGTAGGACCCTCATCCGAGTCCTCTCCAGACTCCTGGATTCGTCCCCATTCTTTCCCACTGTCCGATTCTGCTGCCAATCTGCACAGGCTGCTGGCGAACCACAACAGAGAGTTTGTGAAACGGGACAAAACTCAATCACTGTCGTCTTGCTTAGCGGTGGAAATTTTGGGCTCCGTTGTGGTCAGAAGTTGAGGACCAACCGCACTGCTCTCAGAAATGTGTTTGGCTGCAAGTTGTGTAAAACCCGGCCTTCTTTAGATTGGTTGGTGAATCTCCATCCCTCCCTCCCAACTGCAAATTCTGACATTATGAGAGGAGAAAATCTCCCCTTTCGTGTTGGTCTGTACAAGGTTGTAATTTGCAAGATGGCCGGTGGGGGTGGAAACTCTTCCCCCAAAGAGGCGGGGCTTCCGTCATAATGCCAATCCTGCCATCCTTCCTGACATGGGCTCCCTCCGCAGGCCCTTTGTCTTTGGCTAAGAACTCAGCCAAGCCTCTCTTTTTTTTCAGATCCTGTTCCAAGTGTTGACGGTGAATTTCCCAGTTGGAGAGGAGGAATCTTCTAAAAAACCCTACAGGAGCCCAGGCAGGGAGGCGGAGACTGAAAGAAAAGGAGATGTGACTCTGGGTAAGAATTTCACATTTGCTGTCCTTGCCTCAGGGGTGGGATGCAAATATTTTTATTACGGGTTCTGTGGGCGTGGCTAAGTGGGCGTGGCCATGTGACTGGGTGGGTGTGGCTTTCTTTTTATGCATCCCCCCGCAAAAACGGAGCCCATTTTGCTCCCAGGAGGCTTCCCTGAGGCCCAGGAGGCAAAAAAACGGAGCATGGGGGGGGCAGCGCGCACACACACACACACACACACACACACACACACACACCTTTTTGCCTCCTGGGCCTCAGGGAAGCCTCCTGGGTGAAGCAGTAAGACAGCAAGGGGGATCCCGGAACAGCTGATTGTCAGAACAGCTGATCGTTGGGAGGGAAAGGAAAAGAAATACCGGTTCAGCCAAACCGGTAGCTGTTTCTTTACTACCGGTTCGGTCGAACCAGGCCGAACCAGTAGAATACCACCACTGCATTGCCTCCTCTTTGCCAGTGGCCGAATGTATAGGCTAACAGAGTCTTTTCTTCAAGGTTAAAAAAAAAGGAGTCGCCTCATGGATTTTATTCCGCCAGTTGTATCTGACTATAGGCAGTGATGCCCATCTCCTTTTCAAGGGCACTGAACCCAGGGCTGTCCAAAGACATTTCCGCAGTCATGTGGCCTGCATGAAGTCACGGAGGACTGTTACCTTTCCACCGAAGTGGTACCTATTTATCTACTTGCATTAGGATGCTTTCGAACTGCTAGGTGGGCAGGAGCTGAGGCTAGGATGGGAACTCACTCAGTCATGTGGCACTTGGGTCTCAAACCTGGGCTGCCAGCTTTACCAGCATCTTAACCGCTGAGCCCCTGCTCCTCCCTTTCTTCAAGGAGCTCAGGGCAATAGTTTATTATATTTTGTTGAATATTTATTCCATTTATATCCCACTGAAGTCTGTCTGCGTTATGTTTGGTTATGTTTCATTCTATTCTGTTCCATACCATTTCATTATATTGTATTCAGTTATGTTTCATTGTGTTCTATGCCAGTGGTCGCCAACTGGTGGACCGCAGCCCACTGGTGGTCCGCGAGAAAATTTTGGTGGTCCGCAGAGAAATGTCACCCCCAGAGCACCCCCCTAAAGCAATTAATCCAGGCTGCACAGGCTGCGGAACACTTCCCGCCCACTCACTCCTTACCTGGAAAACTTGCCTGCTAAATTGCTATTTTTCCTTTTTCCTACCATCAGGTGTTCTGTGCCGGAAGATTTAGATTAGCTAGAAAGCAGGAAATCGTTGGATTTCTTGCTTTCTAGCTAATCTTTAGATGAGCCGAATCTTCCTTAGGACTGAAGCAGTGGAGACTGAGCTAGCCGATGGCAGAAACATAGATCTCTAAGTGAATCTGTGATTCTGTGAGCAACTCAATCTGCCTGCCTGCTTTGCCTGATTTTGGGTAAAAGTTGCTCTTTTTTATGAAAAAAAATATATTTATATAAATATTTATAACATTTACATACAAGCCATACCCAGCCTGTCACATGACCACCAAGACACACCCACAAATTAAGCCATGTCCACAGAACCGGTTAGTGGTCCCCGGGATTTCAAATTATGAGTTTGGTGGTCCCTGAGGTCCAAAAGGTTGGCGACCCCTGAACTAGAAGACCTCCAAGGTCCCGTCCAATTCTGTTATTCTGTTAAATTTAGCCGCTGGTGCTGAAGAGTTTCCTCAGCCCAGTTTGTCCCTTCTGGTTCAGAAGCGATTGTCTTGTGTGAACAATTCTGGATTTTATTGTTTTTCCCCCTTCTCCAGAAGCTGTGAGCTCTTGGAGCAGGCAACCCTGGGCGAGAGACGCTCCTCAGGAGTTATTGGCTGCCTTCACAAACCAGGACCCGCAGATTCAATCAGAGGCCGAACCTGCCGACAGCCGGCAGGACCGATCGGCTGCTCAGGGACCCGGGTTCCCTCGCTCCCCGGAGCTTCCGAGAACCCGGAAGGCGAAAAGCCGGAAGATTTGCGACATCTGTGGGAAGACTTTCAGCTACAACTCAAACCTGAAACGTCACTGGCGGACTCACACGGGTGAGAAGCCGTATGGCTGCTCGTATTGTGGGGAGCGTTTTAACCAGGCCACGAACCTCATCCGGCATCAGCGGATTCACACAGGAGAGAAGCCCTACAAATGCTCCGATTGCGGGAAAAGCTTCAACCAGAGCCTGCAACTCATCCGGCATCGGAAAACTCGCTTTAATTGCAACTAAAAAAAGTACACATATAGACTGGGTGAAACCAGGCTCAATAGCAGTAGCTGTGAGAGGGATCTTGGAGTCTTAGTGGACAACCAGCTAAATAGGAGCCAGCAGTGTGCAGCAGCAGCCAAAAAAGCCAATGCAATCTTAAGTTGCATTAACAGAGGGATACAATCGAGATCAAGTGAGGTACTAATACCACTCTGTAAAGCCTTAGTAAGACCACACCTAGAGTACTGCATCCAGTTTTGGTCACCACATTATAAAAAAGAGGTTAAGACTCTAGAAAAAGTACAGAGAAGAGCAACCAGGATGATCAGGGGACTGGAGACTAAAACATATTACAGGAACTGAGCCTGGCTAGTCTAGTGAAGAGAAGGACCAGGGGAGACATGATTGCAGTCTTCTAATATTTGAGGGGTGCCACAGAGAGGAAGGAGTGAAGCTATTTTCTAAAGCTCCTGTAGGCCAGACAAGGAATAATGGATGGAAACTGAACAAGGAGAGATTTGACCTGGAAATAAGGAGAAACTTTCTGACAGTGAGAACAATCAACCAATGGAACAGAAGTTGCCCTTGGAAGTTGTGGGAACGCCATCACTTGAGACTGTCAAGAAGAGATTGGACATCCATCTGTCGGAAATGGTGTAGGGTCTCCCACTTGGGCAGGGGGTTGGACTAGATGACCTACAAGGTCCCTTCCAACTCTGATTATCTGTTATCTGCTTCTGTCGCAGAGAAACGGTTGCTGTGCTGGCGTTAGGAATTCCAAGCGAGCAGCGGAAGAATGCTTAAGTAGGGAATTCCCCAAAATTTCTTGGTTTTTCCTGTGGGAAGATTGAAACTGTGCCTTGGCTGAAAAGATTTTTGGAGAGAAGGGGACACAAGGATGGCTGGAAGGCGAAGCAGTGGAAAATTTGCTCTGTCAACTTCCTTTTGTTTCTGCCAATAATTAGGGTTGGAAAGTACTTGGAAGGTCTTAGTCTAACCCCCACGCTCAAGCAGGGAATCCTATACAACTCGTCCTTCACTTACAACGGTGTGTTTAATCACCATTCAAAATTAACAATGGCGTGAAAAACATGACAAATGACCGTTTTTCACAGTTAACGACCATTGCACCATCCCTATGGTCACCTGATCAAAATTCCGACACTTTGCAACTGACTCATATTTATGATGGTTGCGGCATCCTCGGGTTGTTAAGTTAGTAACTTTGATGTTCAATGAATCTGGTTTCCCCGTTGACTTTGCTCGTCAGAAGGTCACAAAAGGGGACCACAAGACCTTGGGGGACACAGCAACGGTCATAAGTATGAGTTGGTGGCCAAGCACCTGCATTTCGAACCCAGGATCATGGGGATGCTACAAAGGATATAAGTGTGGAAAGACAGCCATAAGTCAACTTTTTTCGGTACTGTTGCATTTTTGAATGGTCACTAAGTGAACCATTGTAAGTCGAGGACTACCTACCTTATACATTTTCCCAGGTGGTTTTCTATATATTTCATAAGGAAAATGATCAAACAGGTAGAACCCTCTCTGCCACTTTTTTTGTAGGAAAATGACATTTGGTAGATCAGTGACTGGCGAACCTTTTTGTTGTGGTGTGCTGAAAGCGGATGCGTGCCGGCACCTAAAAATACAATGCGCCCTGCCGCTCCTGCGCATGCGTACGCAACACCTCCGTCATGGCCCCTTACCTGCACTGTGCGTGTGCGCACCTCCCAGCCGATTTTCAGCCCGTTTGAAGCCATTTTCACCCTCCTGGGGGCTCGAGGGAAGCCTCTGCAGCCTCTGGAAGCCAAAAAATGGGCCTTCCGGAAATACCGGAAGTGGCTGTTTTCAGCCTCCAGAGGGCCTCTGGAGCTGGGGGAGGCCATTTTCGCCCTCCTGGGGGCTTGAGGGATGCCTCTGCAGCCTTGTGAGGCTGAAAACGGGCCCGTTTTGGGGCACTTCCGGTATTTCCAGAAGGCCCATTTTTCAGCCTCCTGAGGCTGCAGAGGCTTCTCTCGAGCCTCTGTGAGGGCGAAAAAGGCCTCAAACGGGCCGAAAATCAGCTGGGAGGCGCGCACATGCGCAGTGCAGGTAAATTTGGCTAAGGCTCGTGTGCTTGCACAAGGTTCGCCATCATGGTGGTAGATTATAGAAAAAAATAAATGGAAGTAAAGCTCATTTACACAAGACAATTCCTCTGAATTGTTTTATCTATGGATTTCAAGTGCTTTTATACTGAACCACACAGCTCTGAAGAACAACTAGTAGTTTACCATAGGCAGAATAAATCACAACTGAAGTCTGCTATCAAAATAAGCAATTTAATATAAATCAGGGGTCCCTCAACCCCCGGGGCCGGGGCCCACTAACAGATCAAGGCGTATTTGCAACCAGGCCACGCCAGTGTTAAGCACACACGTAACTTGTGCAAATGTGCCCGTACGTAGGTGCATGCAGCTCAACTTGTGCAATCATCTGCACACACATGTGCTTGTGCTCCGGCCCACCGATTGTGCAAGTCGAACTACACGCATACGTGTGCAAAAGATCACTGCTTTGTTCCCCTCTTCCCTCGCCGGGCCACCAAGTGACAAAAGTTGGAGACTGCTTATTATAAACATCACAATTGAAATTTTTATGGGTATGGCGCAGTGAGTCATTAGGGTTGGGGGAGGAGGAGGCGGCTCTCAAAAAAAATTAAAATGGCAGCCTTTGAATGCGGCCTGAAGTGTGCTGGGTTTGCTCTTGTGGACACAACTGCCAATTTGTGGACGATGTGCAGAGGTGGTATTCAGCCGATTCTGACTGGTTCTGGAGAACCGGTAGCGGGAATTTTGAGTAGTTTGGAGAACCAACAAATACCACCTCTGACTGGCCCCGCCCCCATCTATTCTATGTCTCCCAAGTTCCAGCTAATTGGCTGGGTCCTCTGTCAGGTTTCCGGAATAATGTCAAGTTTCCAAGTGATGAAATCCATTTAAAAAGAAAAGAACAAAGTCCATCTTCCAAAGCAATTTATTTTATTTAGGAAAGCATCAGATTGCCAAAGTCCACGGTAATTCCAGATCTGACCCAACCCAGAATTGCCCCACAATATTAAAAGTTAGAAACAACCCCCCCAAAGTCACATTCTCCAATAGAAGTAATTCAACGTTGCTTGATGTCATAAATCTCCACCTCAAGGGACCTAAGCACGGACAGCTCATTTTCCCACGGGAAGAAGAATCACCTAGCCTAAACAACTCTTATCTCCACTCCTTCCCCCGGCAAGCCTGAAACTCTTCCCCGCGGCCATAGAGAAAGTAAGAAAAAGAATATATACTAATCCTAACTAAAATGGCTACACATAAATTCAATTTCGGGCTTGACACCTTTGGTTGCCCCGCACAGGAGAACGGAGCTGGAAAGCAGGTTAGTGGGGTGGGGAGGGAATGGGGATTTTGCAGTATCCTTCCTCTGCCATGTCCACCAAGCCAAGCCATGCCCACAGAACCGATAGTAAAATATTTTGAATCCCGCCACTGACAATGTGCTGTGGATTATTATCTTAGACTAGGAATGTGGACATCAAAGTTCAAGTTTACGAGAGTTGGTGTCTCCTACTCAAAGCCAAGCATCTTCTCGAATACCCCACACTGATTCTGCGACTGAAGAGGGGGAATAGCCATCGGAGTCCTGTGACTAAGCGGGAGGAGTGATACTCTGGGACTCCCCACTCTCATGCTTCCCCTACCAGTGACCCTGGGTTTTCTCGGCCACAGGAAACCGAGATCTTTGCAAGTTCTTGGTGGAAGAAGAAAAAAAAAAAGAGTACGGGTAGTCCTCAATTTATGACCATCATTGAGCCCAAAATTTCTGTCGCTAAGCGAGACAGCCGAGTGTTGCCCATTTTGCGACCTTTCTTGCCACCATTGTTAAGCGAATCACCGCAGTTGTTACGTTAGCAACGCGGTTGTGAAGTGAATTTGGCTTCCCCCATTGACTTTGCTTAGTCGTATGGTCGCAAAAGGGGATCGTGTGACCTCGGGACACAACAAGAGTCATAAATACGAACCGGTTGCCAAGCGTCCAGATTTCAGGTGACCGTGGGAATGCTGCAATGGTTGTATATGTGAAAAAAACGGTCCTAAGTCACTTTTTTCAGGGTGGTTGTGACTTTGAACGGTCGCTAAATGGGTTGTTGTTAACCTGTATTCCAGTTTTCCTCTAGTGAGCCTTCTGTGCTGGCTTACTGGAAGATGGCCAGAGGTGGCCCTGACTTTTAGCTCTCTTTTTCTGACTCGGTTCCCATCGCTTGAATTGACTTACCCCTGGTTGGTTTGTCCTCCTCGTGGAGGAGAGGAAGAATTCAAGTGTCTTTGGGTTGTTATATATCCCAATTCTGCAATTCTATAGGTCTCTAAAGACCTATATGACCCATTGCTTAGCAACCCTCCCAAAAGGTACCTATGAACCAGATACTGATAACATTTGTAAGAGCCGAGCTTGGTGCCCTTTTGAACTTGGCTGTTTTCTTGCAGATGTTTCATTACCCAACTAGGGAACAAAATCCATGCTCCACGGATCATGAATAAGGTGACGTTTATATGACTTAGCCCAATGGTTGCCAACCAGTGGGTCGTGGACCACTGGTGGTCTGTGAGAAAATTTGGGTGGTCCGCAGAGAAATGTCACTCCCCAAAGCAATTAATCCAGGCTGTGCGGGAACACAAGGCCGCGCTGCCCACATGGCCTGCGGGAACACAAGGCTTGCGTCAACTCATAAAATATTTCTATGGTTGTTTTAGAGTTACAACAGAAAGGGAAGGGGGAAAGAGCAGTGCGGCAGCTTGGAAACCAAAATTGCATTCCATAGTTTTCCAAGTTCGTAACTAGGTGACTGAAGTTTCTGTTGTGCAAAAGTCTAACTGGAAAGCATGACTGATGACTCTGGGCTATGGATGTGTCCCATTGGAGAATATGAATTACGATACACTCGGGGTGGGAGGAAAACCAGGGTCAAAAGTGGCAATGAATGATGTGTCTCAGAGTTGGCTACACCCAGGCAGTGCCGGACATGTTAACTCCCAATAAATCCTTTTGAAGTTTTAGAAGTTTGGCTCAAGACTCATGATTTAAACGGGAGTAACTGCTGGAATCCTGACATTTAAGCTTGGCCAGTTTTGAATTGCTACACTACAAACTTGTGTTGCAGATCACTCTGCTAAATGGTAATGTTTAAGATACTCCTGTTGTTCCTTTATCCTTCCACTCTCAGCTTTCCCAATGGCTACATTCAGACATTACATATAATCTTCGATCTTCAGTAACAAACCACTTGTGTTCATATAGCATGCTATGCCTATTGTTTTAAGGCAGCGTTAACCTTGGCAACTTTTAAGTTATGTGGACTTCAACTCCCAGAATTCCCCAGCCAAGCCAACATAGCTTGGCTGGGGAATTCTGGGAGTTGAAGTCCACATAGGTTAAAGTTGACACTGATTTAAGATAACGGCCCAATTGCTACGATGCAGTTAAACAATGGCTGGATTCCCACAAGAGAGATCTATGGACAAGAATTTCTTCTTCTTTTTAACTGTTTGACTGTTAAGATTAAGTTAATCTTTCGGTTTAAGCTGGGCGATCCATTAGAACAGGCAATCTTGATAGCAAGTGATTTAACTCAAGTGAAAAAAAAAATGGCATGGTTGTTTAGAGAACTTTATTCATCCCAATTCCACTAAAGGCATCTTTACATTCACTGTCTTTTTTTTCAAGACTTCAAAAGGGCCCGCAGTAGCTCTGGGAACAGAAGACCAGCTCAAAAATTCCCTGGTTTTTTTTTGACTTCACCCTGGTAATCATGCAACCTTTTTCATACCCTTACCTGAACCCACGCCAGGAACAGGAAAAATAAAATAAAATTCAGGTATACTGCCTGCCCGGGTTTATTTCCGGCAAATAAAAGGAGAATAACTTCTCTAAAGAGGGGCGATAATTACTTAAAACAACTACAATTAGACTGCAAGCTTTTAGTTTAATGTGTGTGCATGGGGGAAAAAAAAAAAGAAAGGTGGATTTACATCTAGCAGGCTCTGAACAGAGAGATGGAGAAAGCAGAAGACAGCTGGGAGCTTTCTGAAGCAGTGTTTCTCAAGTCTGGCGACTTTAAAGATGCGCGTGGACTTCCGTTCCCAGGATTCCCCCAGTCAACCACGCTGGCAGAGGAATTCTGGGAGTCGAAGTCCACTCATTTTAAAATGAGGCAAAGGTGAAAAACGCTGCTTTAAAAGGGCCGGCAGGAATAGTAGAAAGTGGGGAGAGGGGCTGGATTGGGAATTCGAGCTGGACATTGATCCATGGAGACCCAGTTGGGCGTCCTTGCAAGCGTCTCAAATAAGGAGCTCCCCCAAACCAGACAGGGGTGAAGAACCACCATTCCTCAAAAAGTTCTAACTGGATTTTCTTCTTCAAAGAGGCTCTTCTGCGAAGGAGCATTTTCCCAAATCCACATCTTGATTTTGACAACCACGTGATTCCCAGCTCTGCCACAGCCTTTAGGATACCCCCCAAAAACCTGGTTTTTCCCTCACAAATTGAACAAAACAGCCCTGGAGCTCTTCGGATGCATTAATATACTTCTGGTGAAGTTTGCTCCTGGCGCCACAGAAGTTTCGATGCGTTTTCTTCGGTCATGATTTCCTGACCTGGATTTGGGGTGGGGGTGGATATTATTGTGTTTTTAACACTATGAGCCATTCACTTGGGGAAAGGAAGGCGATCGTATCAATTGAATCGAATAAACCGGCATTTCTGGATGTCGGCCACTTTAAGATGTCTGCCACCCGCACATCTTAAATTTGCCAAGGTTCAGAACCATTGAAATAGATCAAACCACCAAGGAAAAACTATACAGGTAAAATGGCTATTGGGGGGATGGGGGAGGGGAATTTCATTCCGTATATCATAGGTGTCAAACTTGATGACATCCCGTGACGTATTGTGACATTTTTTTTGCCTTTGCGGAGCCAGAGCGGGCATGGGCGCCACGTAATGCATCCAGCCCATGGAGGCCACCAGTTTGACACCACTGCCCTCTTATCATGTTGGAAGTAACCAATCTGCTCAGATTATTACGAGTGGATTTGGAACACTCAGATTTGATGCTGGAGCATTTCTAATTCTCCGAGGAACAGCTTCTCTGCCTGGCAGCTGTTCCTCGTGGACTGATCTGCTGATGGAATTCAAAGTTTATTACAGTTATATTTAAGATCTTCTGTGCTGTTCTATAGAAACTTTTCAGCCTTCCAAATAGACGTTCAGATTTAAGCTTTGGCATATACGTCTTCTGTTTTAACAGGCGAAATAGCCCCCCAAAAACAAATAGCAAAATCCCAAATAATAATGGTCTTGGAACCGAGTTACGGCATCCTGTAACTCAAGAAGGAATGAGGTGGAAACAGACTGGCATCTAATCAAGATTTGTGTAATCCCTCCCTCTTGTGAACGATGAGTTCCCTCCCCCCCCAAAAAAAATTTTTTTTATGACACTCTGGAGGGATCCTCCATATTGTGTATCCCAAATTAACATTTTCCCAAGACCTTAGTATTTCCCAGGATTCCCAACGTAGCCGGCAATAGATGCTCCCTGAGAACAATCAAGATCTGAAGGAGAATCAAATCCCCCTTTCTGACTCGTTTTCGCCACACAGTTATCGATTTTTCTATCCGCCACTTTTCTCCCCAACCGCTAAGTCGATCCTCCGTACATGTGAACAGTGCTGTGTTTAAGGAGGTAAGACTTCCGAGTGAATTTCTTCCCACACTCCAAGCACTCATGGGGTCTCTCCCCCGTGTGGATCCCCTCGTGGCGTTTAAGATTCGACCTGCGACTGAATCGCCGCCCGCAATTCAAACAGCTGTAGGTTTTTTCCCCCGGGTGGATTTTTTTTTGCTTAGTGAAGTTTGATTTATGGTAGAAACTCCTGGCGATGACGCTGGAGGCCGCGTACTTCTTAACCATGGGCGTCTTGGACTGGCCAAGCTCCCTGTAACTTCCTCGGCAAGGAACGGCGCTATTGCCCATCTCCTTGGGAAGGAATTTCTGCGGCCAGATGAGTCTATCTTGGCTTTGGGAAAGGTTTTCCTGTTCACCGAACTGAGCTGCCTGCGCTTCCATTCTCCCGCTGAGCATCTCGTGTGATGTTTCGGGCTCAGAATTCTCCAGCGTGTATTTCTCAATTTTGTCAATGCCTCTACTGCCTTCACCTATGGGAGAAATGAAAAAAATAATAATAATCCCAAATCTATATATATAGAAGTGTGTGTGTATGTGTGTTTTTCAGCATATCTCTGGAACGCCTTGAGCAATTTCAACCAAACTTGACATATTGATTAATCTCTGAAAAAAAAAATATACTATGGGGGTAAGACACCCCTAACACTCCTCGGGGGTGTCTGTGTTCTTGTGGTCTGTTAAGATACAGCCAGTTGTGCTTTAAAATGGCTTCTACTGTACAGCGCTGTGGAGTTGCCATGGTAACGGCTTCACAGTACTCCACAAGGGGGCTCTCTCTGGTAACGGGGAAGATCCAACATTAGAAATTACGTTTCTTCCGGATTGCCGAAATCAAGGCTTTTCCTATCTAATACAGGTTTAGGATAAATAAATACCCGGGCAACGCCAGGTGATCAGCTAAAGAAAATGTTTTGGAGCCGTTTGGCAGGTGGATAGTAATGGGAAGGGAGCTGAAGAAAGGAAGGGATGGAATGAAAATATCCACCCCAAAGGAACTGCGCCGCATCCAAGTATTTGACCAACTGGCTTTAACTCGTCCGTTTGTATCACTCACCGGCATCTCCAGAGTTCCCCTCATGATTAGCCTCCCTGAACAGTGGTCCCTTCCCACAATCCTCTGCAGCATCCCTCACTTCCTTGAGCACCTGGAAACAGGAGAAAACATCTGTTTCAACAAGGCGGGGAGAGAGATGGGGAAGAGGGGTCTTCAAGTTGCTACCGTTGGAGACTTCTGGTCTAGATTAAGTGGAAGGGCTGGCATATCCTGGAACCACTTTAGGTAATGGCAGGTTCTGGACTCGGCGTTCCGCCAGGCCCTGAATTCTTTTGAGGGCGCAGCTGCCTGTCCTGAACATTTGACTCGTATCTCTTGTGTCACACACCTGGTGTTGTGCCCCACCAGCTACCAGCAGCGCTGGCGGCGGACTCAGACAGTGAGGAGGCTGGGGAGGAACTCTGGCCAGTCCTGGTGTCTGGGGAAGGCTCTAATGCGGTGGTAATCAACCTGGTCCCTACAGCCCACTAGTGGGCGTTCCAGCTTTCATGGTGGGCGGTAAGGGTTTTGTCCCCTACTTTATAAATCACCATTACTGTGGAACCAGTGGGCGGTTACAGAAAATTTTACTACTAACAGAGATACAAAAGTGGGTGGTAGGTATAAAAAGGTTGACTACCCCTGCTCTAACGGGTGTTCTGCGTCAGACCCAGAGATGAGGCCAGGGCCATCCGACATTTCCCAGCTGCCTATGGAGTTGGAGATAAGTGTGGAAGAAGAACAGCTGGAGCCTATTCCAGATGGGCGTATGCGCAGAGCTGTCAGGAGAAGGGAACAACTAAGGAACAGAGGCCAACTAAGAAAGAACGGCATACGTGGACGCTGAATGACCCCTCCCTGGGGAATAAATAGAAGCAAAAGGGGAATGGTGGTTGTAAGAGACCATTAGTTCACTTATTATGATGAAGATTGGCTTATCGTGGTTTGTGCCTCAGAGACTCCTTGTCAGGAATTAATTTACAGCGTTGCGACCGGAAGCTCCCAGCCTGGCAACTATCCAAGGACTGATAAGGCCTGTTCTTGCAGGATTATTGCCGGAACTTTTCTGGGTGTGTGAATGCCAGGAATTCACATTAACCAAATTAAAAGGGTTTTTTTTTTCAGGACAAGGTGTCTGTTTCATGATTCTGTTCGGTCTGGGTCATAATACTGCAAAGAAGGTCGACTTACCTCCTGTTCTTGATGCTGGTGACCTTCCGCTTGCATTTGCAGAAAGTCCTCAGCCAGAGACACCGCCTGGATGCAAGTCTCGGGGCTGTTTCCACGGACCCAGTTCTGGATCTCGGGCGGCAGGATGGCCAAAAATTGCTCCAGGATCAACAGTTCCAGGATCTGCTCCTTGGAGTGGTGCTCCACCTTCAGCCATTGATGGCAAAGCTCCTGCAGACGGCTGTATGCCCCCCGTGGGCCCTCGGCCTCCTGGTAGCAGAAGCGGCGGAAGTGCTGGCGCAGCTTCTCGCGGCCGAGGGCGTCCCTGTGCAAAATGGCCGCCTTCACTTTCCCATAATCCTCTCGCTCGGCGCTTCCAAGGCTGCAATAGGCGCGCTCGGCTTCTCCTCGGAGGGCGGGCAACAGGTGGGATGCCCACTCCTCCCTGGGCCACTGGCAGGCCTCGGCTACCTGCTCGAAGGAAGCCAGGAAGGCCTTGGCGTCATCCCAGGGGGGCGGCTCCTCCTGGACCAGGGACACAAAACCCCAGGGCTGCTGGGATTCAGACATCTTCAGGAATTCCTGCCACTGGGCTTCCCACTGCTGAGAGACCAGGTCCGGTTCCTGTTTGACCAGTTGCTCTGCTCCCTCGGGCCCTCTGCAGCTCTTCCGGTCTCCTTCCAACTCCTCGCCCGATTTGGAAGCCGCTCGGCCCAGATCCTGCCTCTTGAACCCCGGCTGCATCCACTTCTCCAAAGCAGCTTGCAACTGCAGGCTGAATCCCGTCCGGGGCACCTCTCTGTCGGCCATGGAATTTGTGCGGCAATGGACGAGCCGGAATCTCTCCAAACTGAGACAAGACGATCCCTGAAGGGAAAAACCTACGGTCGATAGCCAAAGATGCTTTTTCTGGCGTTCTGTAGGGGGACAAAAGACAGATAATAACAGATCATCAGAGTTGGAAGGGACCTTTGTAGGTCATCTAGTCCACCCTCCCCACCCAAGTGGGAGACCCTACACCATTTCTGACAGAGGAGAGTCCAATCTCTTCTTGAAAGCCTCAAGTGATGAAGCTCCCACAACTTCCGAGGACAACTTCTGTTCCATTGGTGGATTGTTCTCACTGTCAGAAAATTTCTCCTTATTTCCAGGTTGAATCTCTCTCCTTGATCAGTTTCCATCCATTGTTCCTTGTCTGGCCTGCAGGTGCTTTAGAAAATAGCTTGACCCCCTTCCTCTCTGTGGCAGCCCCTCAAATATTGAAAGACTTCTATCCTGTCTCCCCTGGTCCTTCTCTTCACTAGACTAGTCAGGCCCAGTTCCTGCAACCGTTCATCGTATGTTTTAGTCTCCAGTGCCTCAGTTTCCGAACACTTCTAGCCTCCCCTGACTCTCAAGTCACACTTCCACCCTTCCCACAGGAGAGAAACGGGATGGGCCCTGTGGAAACTAGGCGGAAGCCAGGGATCTTTTCTCTAAAAGATCTCTTCAGGGAGTTATTTAAAAGAAGGAACCAAGTCCTTAAGGAAAGAAAGAGGGGAGGGAAGTCACCTAAACTACGGAAGAGAAGCTGCCCCTCCACCCCAAAGCCCACCAACTTGTAAATCAGCAAGAGAAGAGAACCTGCCTGTCTTTAAACAGAATTTTAAAAGAGAGCAGGAAGAAAACGTGTATTATAAGATTTAGAATTTATTAACATGAATAGATAGACAGAAGAGTAAGAAATTGAATATGTGATAATAGCAATAAAATAACTGATGGATTAGGATTGAATAAGAGAATGAATGTAACTTAGGCAAGGATGGAATATACTTTTGAAAGAGAATAATTATAGGTTAACGATAATACGATTGACCAGTGTGATATAAAATAGCGATTAGAATGGTTATAATTACAAATTAAGTAAGAAATGTATGATATTGTTATGGGCACAAGGTATATGTACCCAACCGACAACGCTGGAAAACTGAAAGATGGTTTTGTTTGTTTTTGTTATAAAAATTAAAAAAAAAAACTTTTTCTGAACAAAAAGAACTTTAACAGAATAGCAGGGTTGGAAGGGACCTTCTAGGCCAATTCCTGTCAATCAAACAGGGGGCCCTGAAGCTTGTTTGACACATCAAAGGTAGTCTTCAACGGATAACAAACTGAACCTCAAATTTGCGTTGCTTAAGTGAGTGAAGTTTGCCTCACTTTACGACGTTTTTCTGACAGAGCAATCAACCCATGGAACAGAAGTTGCCCTCGGAAGTTGTGGGAGCTTCATCCCTGGAGGCTTTCAAGAAGAGACTGGACGGCCATTTTGTCAGAAATGGTGTAGGGTCTCCTGCTTGGACGGAGGGGGGGGTTGGACTAGATGACCTACAAAGTCCCTTCCAACTCTTGTTAATCTAATCTACAGTCTTTTGCCCCAGTGCTTTAGTGACTCACTGCGGTTGTTCAGCGAATCATGAGGTCATTAAGTGAATCTGGCTCCTCCCTCACTTCGGTTGATTACAAATGGTGATCACAGTTGCAAGGGCCCAAACTTTTGATCGCAGGATCATGGGAACATTGCCACAGTCGTAAGTGTGAAAACTGGTCATAAGTCTCTCTTTACCAGTGCCGTTGTAACTTCAAATGGTCAACTAAGCGAACTGTCAGGGACATTCGTTGTTGACTTAGAACCGTTCATTCAGCAACCATTCAAAGGTAGGATGGCTCTGAACGAGTGATACTTCTGAGTTCCAACTTTTGCAGAGTCCCAGGGTCACTTAATCATGATTTCGGATGTTCCTTGCCGGTTTCCCACAAGCAAAGAACGGGCAAGCTGGCAGACAGTCACAATCCTGTGAGGTCCTCACTTAAGAACCCACATGCTTCTAGCTCAGAGGTCTCCAAACTTGGCAACTTGAAGACTTGTGGACTTCAACTCCCGGAATTCTCTACCCAGCACAGTCCACAAGTCTTCAAGCTGCGAGGAATTCTGGGAGATGAAGTCCACAAGCCTTCAAGTTGACAAGTCTTCAAGCTGCGAGGAATTCTGGGAGTTGAAGTCCACAAGCCTTCAAGTTGACAAATCTTCAAGCTGCCAAGAATTCTGGGAGTTGAAGTCCACAAGTCTTCAAGTTGACCAGTCTTAAAGTTGCCAGGAAATCTGGGGGTTGAAGTCCACAAGTCTTCAATTTGCCAAGTCTTCAAGTTGCCAGGAATTCTGGGACTTGAAGTCCATAAGTCTTCAAATTGCCAAGTTTTCAAGTTGCCTGGAATTCTGGAAGTCCACAAGCCTTCAAGTTGCCAATTCTTAAAGCTGCCAGGAATTCTGGGGGTGGAAGTCCACAAGTCTTCAAGTTGCCAGGAATTCTGGGAGTTGAAGTCCACAAGTCTTCAAGTTGCCAAGTTTGGGGACCCCTGTTCTAGCTTAACAATTAACAACTGGGACTGCCAGAATAGCTGTTGCTAAGCAGCGCAGATATGTGATTTTGCATCACCTAGCAACAATAATTCCAGTCCCAATTGCTATTTTTTTTAAAAAAAATACAACATTGAGGGGGATGGAGGTAGGAATCGAACCCACAACTCCAGGAGAAGACTCCCAGAGGGTTAAAAAAAAAACAGCAGCCACCTTTCAGGGAACTTGGTCAGTATTTAAAAACTGGATGGAGATAAATTCTGAACTAATAGTAGGAAAATACATGTAGTCCTCAACTTATGACCATTGACTCCAAAATTGATGGTAAGCAGGTTTTGCCCCATTTTTTTGACTTTTTTTTGCCACAGTTGTTAACTGAAACCACTGTGGTGGTTAAATTAGTAACACAGTTAAGTGAATCTGCCTCCCCCATTGTCTTGTCAAGAGGGTCGCAAAACAGGATCACATGACCTCAGGACATTGTAACCATAAATAGGAGTCAGTTGCCAAGCACCTGAATTTTGATCACATGACCACGGGGGACGCTGCAACGGTCATTAAGTGTGAAAATGGTCATAAGTCACTTTTTTCAGTGCCATTGTAACTTCAAATAGTCACTGAATGAACTGTTGTGAGGACTAACTCCGTTTTTCTCCCCAATTTGTGCTGGCAATGCTGGTGTTTCTACTGTTTATAACATTTTTTCCCTCCCAATATTTTTTTTTAACTTTTACATACAATAAATCCATTCCATTTCAACCGTGTGTCGATTAGGTACATATTCCGGGTGCTTACAATTTATATTAATACTCTTCTTATCAATATAGCAATAATCACATTCCCACATGAATAAAATAAGTAATATCCAATATATCTATTTCACCAGCTCCTCTTATTGCTTTATGTCTAATCCATTTTAATTTTTTTCCGTTTCTACAATTCTGATGTGCGGTTATTCCAGAGGTTATCAAACTTGGCAACTTGAAGACTTGTGGACTTCAACCCACAGAATTCTTGGCAACTTTAAGACTTGGCAACTTTTAAAACTTGTGGACTTCAACAAGAGTCAGATCCGTGTATCTGCCATTCTTCAATGGAAGAAGAAGGGGGGGGAGTTGGTACAAGTAATCCTTTTTGATGTAACCTGAATATATTAAATCTTATATTGATTCTGTATAACTTGCATATGATATAAAACTGGAGGAGTGGAGCCAGATGTCTAGAAACTTGTCACCTCTTGAAGAGATGACAAAATGAGAAGAGACCATAAAAATTCCAGTTCTGGAAGACACTCCTGGGAACTCTGCTAAAATACGTTCTCGGAGAAGCGGAAGGGGGAATTAACATGTTGGTTCTTTGTTTGACTAAATCCCCATCTAAATAAGGGGAGGGATTCTAACTTCCTTTATCTATGACTGTATGCCTGGAAATATTTTAGACTCTGCTTTGACTAGTGTTGGGACTAAATCCCTTTCAATAAAGAATTCCTTTTGAAACACCTAGTTTTCAGAAGTTCATTCTTTTCGGTTGAAGGGAAAAAGTCCAACGCTTACAGGTGGGTATATGTCGAGAGCTACCTGTATTTGCAGAGCATCTTCACCTTGGCAAGTCTTTTGTGACTTGGCACCTCAGATGCAGTTACAATTCAAAGTACTGGCTGAACTCCACATAGGAGTTTAAGCATTTCTTTTAGAAACTCAAGGAGGTCAGAGAGAACACCCCAGTTTCTACCCCACCCCACTCCCAAATAGATTGAGCTATAAGAGAAGGACTGAATCAGAGTCAGAATAGATCTGGAAGGGACCTTAGAGGTCTTCTAGTCCAGCCCCCAGCTCAAGCAGGAGATTCCATCCAGAATAGGAATTGGAATTGAATAGGTGGAAGGGACATTGGAGATCTTCTAGTCCAATGGTGGCTAACCTTTTTGGGCTCCTGTGTCAAAAATTGTGCACGCGCTTGCACGCTCATGCTCACGTGCCAGCACCCAGAAGGCAATGTGCCCCCCCACATTTGCATGTGCAGTCCGCCCACCCCTTACCTGCACTGCACCTCACAGCTGATTTTCAGCCGGCTTGAGGCCTTTTTTTGGCCTCCCAAAGGCTTGAGGAAGGCTTCTGCAGGCTTCGCAGGCCGAAAACTAGCCCCGTTTCATCACTTCCTGTTTTTCCGAAAATACCAGAAGTGACTAAACGGGGCTAGTTTTCGGCCTGCAAAGCTTGCAGAAGCCTGCAGAAGCCTTCCTTAAGCCCAAAGGCCGAAAAAGGCCTCAATCAACTGTGAGGCGCGCACAGGCACAGTGAGGTAAGTTTGCCCGCAGCTCACGTGCCGGCACAAATGGCTCTGCGTGCCACCTGTGGCATGCGTGCCATAGGTTCGCCATCACGGTTCTAGTCCAACCCCCTGCCTAGGCAGGAAACCTTACACCACTTCAGACAAATGGTTATCCCACATCGTTTTAAACACTTCCAGTGTCGGAGCATCCACAACTTCTGGAGGCAAGTTGTTCCACGGAGTAATTGTTCTAACTCTCAGGAAATTTCTCCTTCGTTCTAAGCTGCTTCTCTCCTTACCCTGCCTTCAGCAGCTTTGGAGAATAGCTTGACTCTCTCTTCTTTGTGGCAACCCCTGATTTCAGACAAGTCTCTCCTTCAACACCTCCAGCGTTGGAGCACGTACAACTTCTGGTGGCAAGCTGCTCCACAGGTGAACTGTCCTCACTCTTGGGAAGTTTCTCCTTAATCCCAGGTTGCTTTCTCTCCTCGGTTAGTTTCCACCCGTTGTGGCTTGTCCTGCCTTCAGGTACTTTGGAAAATAAGTTGAGCCCCTCCACCTCCTCTTGGTGGCAGCCCCTCAAATACTGCAAGACTGTTGCCCCAGTAGGACCCTCGTTTCCCCCACCAATAAGCTACCATGGTTAAGAATTATGGTTAATTCTCCTGGTTAAATAGGTGGCATGCATAAGCCTACCGTCCCTGCCCTATTGCTTCTTTTTATTTCTCTTCATGAATTCATAACTATGTTTATACTGATGATACCTATTATCTTGTAAGCGATTGACAAACCAAATAAACAAATAAAATAAAATAAGAAAGAGGGGGGGGAGTAGAATTGGGTCTCCCCACTTCTTCCCCCATCCTGGCTCTGGGGCTGAAAGTGGGGGGACGGGACCGGACCAAAAGGTCCCAATAGCTTCGGTAGCTGAAGAGAAGGGGAGGGGTTTTTTTTCCAGACCCTGGTTCCCATACACGCCCCCCAACCCAAAAACGTCTCCCCCGCCCCCTTGAAAATGGCTCAAGAGGCAACTCTTGAGCTGCGAGGAAGTCCATCTGCCTTGGATTTCCCGGGCTTTGGGGTTGGGAAGTCATTCCCCATCGAAATCAAAGGGGAGCGGGGGGGGGGTTCACTTTTTAACCCCTTTTGAGCCTTCGGACCCCGCGCTCCGAATTCGGCCACTCACCCGGATTCCTGCCGGAGACCCCCCGACTCGGAGACGAGGACGCCTCTTCCCCCACCCCTCCTTCTATTGAGGAAGCGGAGCTCGCTGCGAAGCCAGAAGTATTAAACAAATACAGCTGCTTCCGTGGGAGGGCTCTGAGCAGGAAGGGGTGAGGCTCCTCCGAGTCGAATAGCAAATTGCCTCCGAAATGCACTTTTTAAATTTCTCTCTCCCCCCCACATCCCGCCATTGCGGTGGGGAGGGGGCAGAGGGGAGCTTTTGAAAGAGCTTTCCGTGCGGTGATTTTTGCAAAAGGTTTCCCACCCAGAATTAATTTATCTATCTATCTATCTATCATCTACACATCAAATCTCTGTATCTTTAGCTATCTGTATTTCTATATATCTCCACATCTATCTGTCTGTCTATCATATCTATGTATCATACCTCTATATATCTCTCTATCTCTATTTCTGTATATCTACCTATCTATCATCTACATATCATACCTCTATATCTTTAGCTATGTGTATTTCTGTATATCTCCACATCTATCTGTCTATCTATCTATCTGTCTGTCTGTCTGTCTATCATATCTATGTATCATACCTCTATATCTTTATCTCTATTTCTGTATATCTATCTATCTATCTATCTATCTATCTATCTATCTATCTATCTATCTATCTATCTATCTATCTATCTATCATCTACATATCAAACCTCTATATCTTTAGCTCTGTATTTCTGTATATCTCCACATTCATCTCTCTGTCTGTCTGTCTATCATATCTATGTATCATATCTCTATATCTTTATCTCTCTCTGTATGTCTATCGATCGATCGATCTATCATCTACATATCATACCTCTATCTTTATCTATCTGTATTTCTGTATATCTCCACATCTATCTGTCTGTCCGTCTGTCTATCTATCTATCATATCTATGTATCATACTTCTATATCTTTATCTCTCTGTCTCTATATATCTCTACATCTATCTATATCTATCTATCTATCATCTACACATCAAATCTCTGTATCTTTAGCTATCTGTATTTCTATATATCTCCACATCTATCTGTCTGTCTATCATATCTATGTATCATACCTCTATATCTATCTCTCTATCTATCTATCTATCTATCTATCTATCTATCTATCTATCTATCTATCTATCTATCTATCTATCAAACCTCTATATCTTTAGCTCTGTATTTCTGTATATCTCCACATCCATCTCTCTGTCTGTCTGTATCATATCTATGTATCATACCTCTATATCTTTATCTCTCTCTGTATGTCTATCGATCGATCTATCGATTGATCGATCTATCATCTACATATCATACCTCTATCTTTATCTATCTGTATTTCTGTATATCTCCACATCTATCTGTCTGTCTGTCTGTCTGACTGTCTATCATATCTATGTATCATACTTCTATATCTTTATGTCTCTGTCTCTATATATTTCTATATCTATCTATCTATCTATCTATCTATCTATCTATCTATCTGGTTTGTCGATTGCTTACAAGATAATAGGAATAAGTAAAAACACAGTTATGAGTACATGGATACATATAAGAAAAATAAAAAAAAATAAAAGAAACAATGGGATCCCAGTGTGAAAATATTGTTTTATTTTTCCTTGCACCCCTTCCCTTCCTTCGATGCTCAGGTCGATTTCCCCACCCCCCTCTCTTTCTTTTTTTCTCTCTCTCTTTCTCTCTCTTTTTTTGAAGCTCCTTCTTTGCTCGGATCGCACTTTGCAAAAAAGGAAAGGGGGGTACGAGAAGGGAAGAAAAGCCTCCTTTGAGCCTCGTGGGGATTCCTGGGAAATGTAGTTTTTCACGCGCGAGGAAGACTCTTCCCCCCCTCCCAAAAAAAAGAGATGGTGTCCGAGTCTTAACAGATAAACAGATAATCAGAGTTGGAAGGGACCTTATAGGTCATCTAGTCCATAAAACTACTTCTGTCCTTTTCCAAATTATTTAAGGGTAGGGAACGTGGCCCTTTTAATGACTTGAGGACTTCAACTTCCAGAATTCCTGAGCCAGCCATGACTCATCCTCTTCAACTCCTGGAAATCCCTAGCCAGCATGCTGGGGAATTCTGGGAGTTGAAGTCCGCAAGTCATAAAAGAGGCCATGGTTTGTTTGTTTTTTAAAGTTTTATTGTTTTTTAAGACAAACATAGATAAACAAAACATAAAAACATCAAGTCATCTTCCATATATATATGCATACAGTGTGTCAGTTGGTTTACAAACTGTTTTGTGCTTCCACGTCGTAGTCTTCAATTACAATTACTGTCGGCCTTCAAGATGTTCCTCCTTTGCTTTGCATCTTTCGGCTACCATAAGTAACGGTGGGGAGGAGGGGGGGGGATATGGTTATGGGAAGTGAGCTGGAGGTGTTACAAACCAGAACTGTATAAGCTGGGGTGTGGGGGTAGATTCTTGCTTAGGTTTCTATCCTATGCTGTGCGCAGCTGCAACTCTTTATCAAAATATGTCAAGGTCAACGGACAGAGGCCTCATCACCACATGGAGATGCCCACATGATGATATACACAACTTTTAATTGGAGGAGCCAATTGAACTATTGGGGGTGGGAACGGTTGCCATTACTTTGCATATGTGATTTACGCGCCCATTTTCTCAGCTTCAGAATTCTTTTGTTGCTACCACTTGATTTCCAGTAAAATATATCTTTTCTCTGATTAAAGGAGTCTAAGTATTTCTTTCTTACAACACAACTACAAATTATGTACAACAAAAAGACAAACAGGCCTTAGCATAGGCCAAGAGGGAAAGAGAGGAAGGCTTGAGAGGAAAGAGGGAAGAGTAAGGGAAGGGGAGGGTAGAATAGGGAAAACAATTAAAATAAAACCATATTTTTTGTGACTGTCTGTAAAATTCTTTCTTCCTCAAAAATATCGTCGGCGGTGCTTTTCTTTATCTCTGCTTAGGAAGCCCTCGGCCTTAATTTTCCTAGAAGTGGTCTATCTTTGATTTAGCCAATTATACCAAGGATTCCAATTGTTATAATAGGTTGAGGATTCTTTATTTTTTAATGATTGGGTTAGTTTGTCCATTTCGGCGCATTGTAAAATTTTCTGGATAACCATAAGTTCAGTGGGGATGGAAGGTAATATCCAGCACTGGGCGAATGCCAGTCTGGCCGCGGTTAGGATATGAATTGTAATATACTTCGATTTTTTGGATATTTGTTTATCAAAAATTCCTAGAAGGACGGACTCTGGTTTGTACTCAGTTTGTTCCTTGGTTATCTCCTCTAGCCAGTGCCTAATTTTTTGCCAATATTTCTCGGTTTCCTTGCATGACCTCTTTCTTGGATTTTGAATGGAGCACCAGCTGACATTATTCTGAATCTCCACATTACCAGCCCACCTGGAGAAATAATACATTTTCTTTCGAGGGGGTCTGAACACAATGCCAAATCCAGCCAGCGACCAAGAAGACCTGGGAGCACCTGGAGGACAAGATTCTCTGCTGCTAGAGGAAGCAGAGGAAGCCGACTTGTTAGCAGAACTAAATCTTGGGGGAAAACAAGCTGTAAAACCCAAATGGTCCCTGGGAGTCGGCTGGAAGGATCCTGAGGAAAAGCCTCCTCCAGGAGTGACCACTACCCATCGGTGTGGAAGAGAGGAGCCATGGCAGGAGAAGGAAAGAAAGAATTTTTTACTAACTCAAGCCATGCATCTTCTAAATGAAGCTATCGGAGAACCTCAAACTGATCAAAGGCATGAGGGAGAGGAGGGGGAGGCAGACCCAGCCAGAACAATCAGAGCAGCCACCCCCATAAATCAACCAGGGCTAGCACAACAGGCAGCAGCAAAGGTGCCTCCATTGGAAGTAAAATATGGGGGGGTCCCAAGGAGTTAGGATTCTTCCTGGCCCGAGTCTGGAGCCAGATGGAGGAATACGGAGGGGATTTTTCCTCAGATGCATCCAAAGTTAGATGTGTTACCAGGGCTCTGGAGGGAACAGCTGCAGAGTGGATGGTGACTTTGCATAATGGTAATGCCCCTCAGCTGATGAATTATGACCTGTTCATGACTGCGCTGCGGGCCAGGTTTGAAGACCCACTTGCTGAACGTAAGGCCAGGATTAGGATGAAGACCCTAAATCAGGGGCGGAGATCGGTGGCCAGCTACATCCAGGAATTTAGAGGGCTGGCGTGTCGTATTCGAGGCTGGTCCCAGGGAGTCCTGATAGAAGCTTTTAAAGATGGGTTGAATGAAGATATTTATTGAAGCTGTATTGCCAGAAGAGACCCCAGTGAGCTGCCGCTGTGGTACGTGCTGGCAGCAGAGGTGGAAATTGATCTGACCCGAAACAGATGCCGGGGGTGTGTGTCTTGGTTGGAACAAGTCCTCCCCCACCAGCCCTCGAGAAGCCTTAAAACCTCAAAAGGGAGGAATGGCGGCAAAATCCAAGACCACTGCATGCTTCCGATGTGGGAAGGAAGGCCACTGGGCTCCAGATTGCCGTGTCAAGCTAGAGCCAAAGGGGGCGCCAGGAGGAGGAAGAACACCTGGAAAACCCCCAGCAAAGCCTCGCAAAATGGCGCTTAAAGCAGAGGAGGTTGTAGAGATCGTCCCTCCGAAAGGAGAGGAGCTGGGAACTCCAACCTCTTCAGAAGAGAGTGAATCCGAATCAGAAGATGACTCACTGGACTGACGTCTCTTTTGCAGGAGGGCCGAATATCAGCCTTCAAGATTTTCTCCCTTTGCTTTGCATCTTTTGGCTGTCATAAGTAACGGGGTGGGGAGGGGAGGAGGGGGGAATATGGTTATGGGAAGTGAGCTGGAGGTGTTATAAACCAGAATTGTATAAACTGGGGTGGGGTACATTGTTGCTTAGGTTTCTATCCTATGCTGTGTGTAGCTGCAACTCTTTATCAAACTATGTCAAGGTCAACGGACAGAAGCCTCATCACCACCTGGAGATGCCCACATGATGATATACACAACTTTTAATTGGAGGAGCCAATTGAACTATTGGGGGTGGGAATGTCGCCATTACTTTGCATATGTGATTTACGCGCCCATTTTCTCAGATTCAGAATTATTTTGTTGCTACACTTGATTTCCAGTAAAAGATATCTTTTCTCTGATTAAAGGAGTCTAAGTATTTCTTTCTTGGATTTTGAATGGAGCACCAGCTGACAATTACATTGTATGTATTCTCATATTGTTAATCAAATATTCCCAAATACATGAATATCATTATTAATCAATCATTTGACTATACTATTATTCATTCATGTTTGACGAGATAATCCATATTTTAATTAATTTTTTATGACAGTTCATATTATCATCTCAGATCTATCCTACAATCATTTTGTAGATATAATAAAAAAATACATCTTTATATATTCATTATGTTCTAAAAGTCTACATATTTCATTACCATGTTTTATTGTCTAACCATTGATAGAATAGATCCCAAATTTTATAAAATTGTTTATCATCTTTTTCTTTGATTTCAAATGTCAATCTACTCATTTCAGCACATTCCAATATTTTCTTAATAATTTCCTCCTGTGATGGTATTTTCTCATTTTTCCAGTTTTTGACAAATACAATCCTAGCCGCTGTTAATAGATTTACAACCAGATATTTCAATTCTTTACTATATATTTCTGGAAAAATCCCAATAAAAATATCTCTGGTTTCAAGTCTATATGCTTTTTGGTCATTTTTCCAACCATGTGTGGATTTAGTCCAATATTTTTGGCATCTGCACAAGTCCACCCCATATGGTAATATGAGCCAGGTACCTCATGACATTTCCAACGTTTTTCAGATTTGGTCTTGAATATTCTTGCTATTCTTGTTCGGGGGAAATGACACCTGTAAAATATCTTATACAAATTTTCTTTATATGCTGTTGACAATGTCATTTTATAATTTTGAGACCACAATTTTTGCCATTTCTCTAGATCAATCCCATATCCAAAATTCTTCCTCTAAGCAATCATTGTTTCTTTAACTTGTTCTTCTTCTAGTTTAATTTCTAAGAAATATCTATACAATTTTTTAATCACCTTTTCATCAGTACCTGTCAAAATCTTATCTAAATCAGTCAATTTATCATAGAAACCATCTGTTTTAGAAACTTTATCATACCTTGAATTCATTTGCGCATATGAAAACAAATTCATCTTTATATCTTGTTCCTCTAATTTTTGCATAGATTTAAGTTCACCCTTTTCATTGAATATTTCACCATATCTGTTTGTTCCTTTTTGTATATTATAGGATAGGAAAAAGCTTCAATCGTCGATAGCCAGACTTGAATTTTCAAATAACATTGCCTTTTAGTCTTCTCCCAGTTTAACCACAGAGTCTCCCGTATATGATGTCTTCTAAAATACCCCTGTGTTTTAGTTCCTTTATACCATAAAAAAGCATGCCACCCCAACAACAGATCATGTCCTTCTAATGTCAACAATCTAGCATTTCTTAATGTTATCCATTCCTTAACCCACATCAAATTTGTAGCTTAGTAGTACAACTCCCAATTAGGCAAACCAAATCCTCCTCTTATTCTAGCATCTTGCAAAAGTTTTAATTTTCCCGCTTAATTTTCCGTTAATTCTCCCTCTATCATTATCTTTGCTGTTTGTTTATGTTATATAGCTTCTATTGCTTGGATGAATTTTTTACCAAAACCCATCTGTTCCAGCTCTAATAACATGAATCGCCACATTGTCAAATGCCTTTGTGTATCTAAGAATATCAAAGCCATTTGTTTTTCAGGGTGTGCCTCATAGTATTCCAAAGTGTCCAAAATTACTCTCATATTGTCTTTAATTTGTCTCTTTGGCAGGAATCCATTTTGGTCCGAGTGAATAAAATTATTTAGGTATTTTTTACGTCTTTCTGCCAATATTGAAGCAAAAATTTTATAATCTGCATTTAGTAGGGAAATATGCCTGTAATTCTTGATTTGTAATGGGTCGGCCTCCTAAAAGAGGCCATGGTTTGAGAAACCTCTGTATTAGACCAATGTTTCTTAAACTTGGCAACTTTTAAGAAACATGGACTTCAACTCCCAGAATTCCTCAGCATGCTGGCTAGGGATTTCCAGGAGTTGAGGGGTGTAAGTTTGGACTTTCAAGCTAATTTTGGGAGATAGTGAATTAGACCATAGTGAAAAAATATTGCTCGATCTTCACAGTCCATTCTGACTCTTTTGACTGCCAAGTTTCAACAGAAGTGGATATTTACCTCATGTCTATTTCTACAATTAAGGCTCAAGGTTGACTCAGCCTTCCATCCTTCCGAAGTGGGTAAAATGAGGACCCAAATTGTTGGAGGCAACTGTAAATCGCTTAGAGAGGGCTGTAAAAGCACTGGGAAGCGGTACATAAGTGTAAGTGCTATTGCTATAATCCAGTGGATCTCAGCCTTGGCTACTTTAATTCCCCATTTGATTCTGGGAGTTGAAATCCACACATTTGAAGGTTGAGACACATTGCCGTAGTGGTTTAAGAATACAATATACTTTCCCCCTCTAAGTCTTATTACACTCAACAGCCTGTGTGTGAATATATATATATATATATATATATATATACATATACATATACGGATCTTTGAGTTGTTCGGGTTTCTCCGCGTAAGATTTGAGAGTATCTGGACGATTCGATGAGCTCATTCATCATCTTCAGGCTTCTTCTGCTCTGCTTCTCAGAGTGATGAGAAGCTCTGATGAGATCACTCTGAGAAGCAAGAGTCGAAGACAGAAGCCTGAAGATGATGAATGAGACTTCATCGAAACGTTGCCTAGATACTTCGAATCTTACGCAGGGGAGAAACCCGAACAACCAAAGATCCACATACAAATACCCGCGAGAACCTCAGAAAACATATACATATACATATATACATACATACATACATACATACATACATACATACAGTATATAAAATATTTCAACCCTTTTAGATGTTTTGAAGAGATGAGCCCTTCTATCATTACAGAGACACTGAATGGAAGCTGGCATTCTTTTCAGGAGCAGATTGTGCAAAATAACGTGGTTTTTGATTTGATTTCTGAAAAATATTTTGGAATATGTGGGAAAAGACTGCTGTGTGTTGCAGAAAGGTTATGCGTTCATTCAATTTTGCGGGTTCAAATCCGGAACCACTGTGCGATCCTAAAATATTTAGTCTCCATAAACTTAACGGAATAACAGAGTTGGAAGTGACCTCGGAGGTCATCTAATCCAACCCCCTGCTCAACCAGGAATCCCTGTACCATTTTGGACAAATGGCTGCCCAGTCTCTTCTTAAAAGCTTCCAGTGATGGAGGCACCCACAACTTTTGAAGGCAAGCAATTCCACTGGTTAATTGTCCTCACGGTTAGGACATATCTCCTTAGTTCTAGGTTCTCTCCTTGATTAGTTTCCACTCGTTGTTTCTTGCCTTGCCTTCTGGTGCTTTGGATAACAGATAGGCCCCCTCCTCCTCTTCGTGGCAGCCCCTAAAATATTGGAACGATGCTGTAATGTCTCCCCTTGATAGGCCCCTGCAACTACTACGTGCAACGATGAAAAAAAAATGACAAAAAATGACCTTGCATTGCAGATCCCCTCTCGCACTCGCCTCCCAGCATCAACATGTAAACCACAGGGTTTGAATTATGACATCACAAGGCATGTTTGATCATCCTTGCCCTCCCTGGACACCTGAAGTGTTTGGCCCAGGGTTGACAACTCTTAAATAATCTCTCTCTCTCTTTCCTAGAGAAGCTGTGATCTATTGGATCGTCCTTTCCGAGATTTTTCTTTTATCAGTTTCCTCAATGCCTTCAACAATGACAAGAGATTCTAAGGTACTCTCTTCACTTGGAATGTATCTGGGATACATTCACAGATGAAGGAATTGGGTAGGTCTACTCTAGTGAAAAGAAGGGCCGGGGAGACAGTGTTTGAGTAATTTGAGGCACTGCTACAAAGAAGAAGGGGTCAAGCTATTCTCCAAAGCACCTGAAGGCAGGAAAAGGAACAACAGATGGAAACTAAGCAAAGAGAGAAGCGACCTAAAAATAAGGAGAAATTTCCTGTTTGTGAGAACAATTAACAATTCGTTGCTCCAATATCTCAGGGGCTGCCACAAAGAAAAGCTAGTCAAGCTATTTTCCAAAGCACCTGAGGGCAGGACAAGAAGCAATGGATGGAAACTGATCAAGGAGAGAAGCAACCTAGAACTAAGGAGAAATTCCCTGACAGAACAATTTATCTGTGGAACAACTTGCCTCCAGAATAAGAACCCATCTGTAACTGTATGCCAGCCAAACATCAGCAGATAGGAAATGTTTTGTGACATTTGGTATGATTTATATTTACATGCTGCCTGTATGATTTTTACAAATTATCTCAAGGTCTTGAATCAAACAGCACATTTGTGATCTAGTCCTATGTATATAGTGGCATTTTTTAAAAACTATTTAACTTGCTAAATGTTTTGGATAGGTTTTAGACTGGGTTTTTAATTATTATTATTATTAATTATTTTAATTTTTAAATACTTGTGTGATTGTGATGTGGTGTTTGGGGCACTGTGCTGGAGTGGCTTTCAAATTTCATTGTATTCGTGGACTGCAATGACAATGAAGGTAAATTCCAAATTCCAGTAAGGAACAATATTTTCCTCGCAAGTACCATCCTGTGAGGTGGGCTGGGCTACCCAAAGTAACCCAGCAGGCTAAGATGGGACTTGAACTCATGGTCTCCCACTTTCTAGTCCAATGTCTTAACCACCAGACCAAACCGGCTATGAGTATAATGCCTACGCCATAAAATGTTTTAATAGTTTTGCAAAATCTCAATTCCACAGGTGCATTCTAAAAAGTTAGTCTGTCTGAGGTACCTCGATTCAAAAGGTTTTAGCCTGCAGTGCATCCTTTTGCCCACTTAAAGGTTACAGGAAACAGAGTTTTAGTTCATGGTGTGTGTGTGTGTGTGTGTGTGTATGTGTGCGCATGCAGATGTGTGCGTGCATTAAGAAAAAAATGAAATCATTTTTTTAAACGTAGATCTTGAAATTTCACAAGATTTCTCATGAAATGTGAGCTCCTCATCCCTCCAAGTTCTGATGTGGTCTTTGAAAAGAAGACTCAGACTTCAATCTTTTCCTTAATTAAAAAAATGGCTATTTTTTTTTTAAAAAAAACCAAACCTTGAGAGTAGTATTCCCTAAAAATCCAGTCTGATATTAAGTGGAGATATGTTATGCTCTTGTACAAATTCATATATATGATTTATAGATATATATGATATACTAGCTTAATACCCATGCTTCGCTACGAAACTATGTGATTGGGCTTAGTTTGGGGGGAGGAAAATAAGAGGGGAAAAATTCTGCCTCTGCCTACAAGATCCATTGGTATTCATCTGGTTAGTGTCCTGTCAGTGTGAGTTGAGGGCTGTTTGGAAACTGAAACGGTATTTGCTGTGTGAGCAAAGAGACAGCAAGGAGCCTGGCCGTGGCTTAGCTCAACTGTTCTGTACCTTTAGTTTCACTGCTTGGCCCTGTGAAACTGAAACTCCTCTGCTTGTGTTTTGCATTTAAAACATTTCTTTTCAGGTGGGGAGGGGGAGTAGAACTCCTTAGCATCAGAGCGTGTTAATAATAATAATATAGGAAATACTAATGTTCTGATGGTCATTTCAAAAAATCCTTTCTTAGTGAGCACCTAGAAGCCAAGAGGAACATACGTGCCTAATTTCAAGTTTGTAGGCTTTATGGTTCTGGAGATTTTGTGATGATGCATGAGTGGTATGTTGCTTTTATATATATACACACACATATATGATAGATGCTATATGATATGTATGCATATATGTATTATAGGTAGTGCTCGACTTACGACAACAGAGCCCAAAATTTAGGTTGCTAAGTGAGACATTTGTTAAGTGAGTTTTGCCCCATTTTCTTGCCATGTTTGTTGAGTGAATCCCAGCAGTTGTTAAATGAATAACACTGTTATTAAATGAATCTCGTTTCTCCATTGCTTGTTGGAAGGTTCACGTGGGGATCACGTGACCCCGGGACACTGTGAGCATCATAAATGTGAGTCAGTTGCCAAGCGTCGGAATGTGAATGATGTGACCATGGGGGATGCTGCAAGGGTTGTAAGTGTGAAAAATGGTGATAAGTCTCTTTCTTCAGTGCCTTCTAACTCTGAACGATCACTAAATGAACTGCAATGCTCACATTGCAGCCCTGGTCAAAAGGGCCCAGCAGAGGTTATATACCACCTGAGACTTCTCAGAAAACAACAACTGAATGAAAAACTGCTGACCACCTACCGCTGCACCATAGAGAGCATTTTAACTTACTGCACCTCTGTATGGTTTGCCAATTGCAGTGGCAGATAGGAAAGCCCTCCAGAGGGTTAATGTTATTGCCCAGGGGATCACGGGTTGCCCTCTCCCCTCTTTGGAAGAGCTTTATAGCTCCCGCTGCCTTAAGAAAGTTCAAAACATTCCCAAAGATCCATCTCATCCCGGGAACCCTTTTTTGAGCTATTACCATCTGGCAGACGGTACAGAATAATAAAAACAAGGACAAATTGGCTGAAAAACAGCTTCTGTCCCAGGGCAGTAACTCTACTGAATTCTGCTGTATAGTGTAGTGTTGTTGTGGTGTCAGGGGTTTTAGATTCAATGTGTGGAGGGTGAAGGATGTGTGTTTGTGTTTATTTTCATGGTCATGATGTACACTGAAGATGGTGTTTGATTTCGTTGTACGAGGTGCAATGACAATAAAGTAAAGTTGTAAATTGAGGACTACCTATATTTCACTACTTCGCCACACCAATGAATATTTCTTTGCCCGGAGGGTGGTGGTGGGGAAATGCCATCACAACAATCGGACTCTTGAAGAAAGCAAGAATATGAGAGACAGTTTTCCTCTTTCTGTTGCAAAAATTCCTGCCCTTGACACATGAAAGACAGGTTGCTTCTGATCCAATGTTCTTATTAGGTTTATTATTCTAATCAGCTTCTGCGAAGAGTAACACATTTCTACCTTCCCTCTCCATCGACAAAGATTGTGCCCGTCACTTACTTGCCACAGAGAACCAAAGAGAAACTAAATGCCTGAGAATATTTTCTCAGCAGGAAAGCAGAAATGCAGAGCGTGAAAACAAGCATCAGGTTAATGATGATTAAGGAAACTGAACAGATTCACTTCTTTCCAAAGGGATGTTTGCTATACATATTGGGTGGCTGGATTAAGAAAACGGCCGAGTAAAAAAGTCATTCAGTTCCTCCTACTTAGAGCAGCCAAATCGGTCAATACTAAAGAATAAAAATGTCTAGGTGATATTTCAGAGGAAAGGTTTCCGCTTGCCGAAGTACCCACCACTTCATGTTGCCAAGGTTTAAAGCAACACCGCCAGCACAGCACCTGGGAAAGAGTTTGAAACCTGACATTATAGGCCTGTTAAAATGGCACCAGCGGCACTCTATGTGAACGTTTGAAATTCTCACGGGAATTCCAATTTTTAAAAAGTATTAAAAAGTGTTCATATGCGAACCCGGATGAACACGATGAAAGCAGTGTTGTAGCATTGCTGACCAACCACTGTCCCTTTCTTAGGTGTGTATATCCTTGGCACATTTACTAAAGGGGTGGAGCTTATGTCACACGTGCTTTCATCATTTTCCTCTCCACAACATACACTATGGATGATGCCTAGGAGTAACATAAAAACTTGAGCATTTCATTGGAAAGAGCTACAATGCAAATAGAACGCCAGGGTTACCTACAACCGGTTATACATTGCAGTCACTCAAAAACTTGCCAATTCTTTTATACGGCTACCGTATTCTGGGACACCGGTAGTCTGCGTTTAGCCCAGCAGCTGTTAAGCGAAGCAGTCACTAAGTGAGAAATCACAGGACTTGTCACTGGGCTTCCCTTTTCTCTATTTTCCCAATCCTCTGGAATGCCAAGCCTGGCCCTGGGATAATAAGCAAAAAGGGAATTAACACGTAATATTTACATTTATTGGAGAGAAAGGGATTGCAAGAGGGTAAACAAGCACACAATAGGGAATAGACATTGAAATCAACGTCTTGGTTCTGGCTAAGTAAGCATCCCAAAGTATTCCCCATTGGGTGCTCTGCTTACTCTCTTGTAATTTCCTCATTTCTCCGATCTGTGAGGCGGGGGGGCAGGAAAGAAGGTTTTCTGTAGGCAAGCTCTCCTATGCCTGACCTGTTTTCTCCCTGCCCTGTTTACACAGTGGAGTTTGAAGAGGAAGGGATTACAAGAGAGTAAGCGGGTACATAATGGAGAATACACCTGCTGCTATTGCCACTACATTGCTTTTAATGTGTATTCCCCATCATGTGCTGGCTTACTCTCTTGTCATCTTCTTCAATCTCTCCAATCTGCAAGAAAAAAGAGGGGAAAAAAAAAAGGAAAAAGGAAAAACAACAGGTCAGGCCCAGGACAAAGTATACTGACTGTAAAAGACCGATCACGTAACCGAGGAACTCTATGGAGGTCGTTAAGGGCAGGCATTAGTTGTAAAGTTAGCTTTTCAGCACTGATGTGACTTTAACTGGTCACTGAATGAAGCAGCCAGTAAACGAGGACTGCCCACACAATTGAGACGTTCTTTCACTGTCTTTGGGAATCTTCAAATCAGCCGTTGTTTCGCGGGGCTCAGCCATTTTGCCAAGGCAGCTGACAGTTTCATCTTTGTATTCAGTGTTATTTTTGTGGCCCAAAGTCCCCCCGCCACAAACCGAGTTTCAGGAGAAGCTGTTTTAAAGCACAGTCAAGTCTATTTCAGATCTTAATTTGAGCGTTTCTTCTGCAAAATGGCAACCCACCCCTTGTGACCTGAGGCTGCGGGTCACGCATTCCTGGTGGTTTTAAGTGCTCAGTGCTGTGAACTACAAGGAATCGAAGTTGTGCGGACACCAAAGAGGGGAGCTCCTGAGGAGAAGCCGATTTCCGGACTCGAGGGCGAAAGAGGGCCCATCCTATTACAGCGGCCGCCACTACTGGGTGGACTGAGAAAGGTAAGCCGATGGCTTCTCTCGCGCATGCTTTCTCACAAAGTGCTTGACCACGTGTGCCCGCTGGGTGAAGTTCTTCCGGCAGATGGCACACTTGTAAGGCTTCTCTCCCGTGTGCATCCTCTGGTGCACCAACAGGCCCGAGGAATGCCGGAAGTGCTTCCCACACTCGGAGCACTGATACGGCTTTTGCTCGGTGTGGATCACAATGTGGGTTAGAAGCGTCGTCTTCTGGTTGAAGCTTCTCCCGCAGTCGGAGCACTGATACGGCTTCTCTCCCGTGTGGATTCTCTTGTGTCGGTTCACACTCGACTGCGTGGCAAAGACCTTCCCACAAATCGGGCAGGGACTCCCCTGCCTTCCCTTATACAACGCCGGCGAGCTGTTCATTTTATCGAGGTCGTTGTACGGGTTGATCAGGGCTACATTTTTTTCTTCGGCCATCTCGCCGTCCACCTGTTTCTCATGGTCTTCTAGAGGGCCAAAGACCCCATCTTTCCACTCCCCTTTCAACTGCCCTGCAGTGATCTCCTTCTTCTGCCCATTGAACAACCGCCCCAATTCTAATCTTTGCCTGAAGCTCTTCTTACAAGAAATACACTTGTACACCTTCTCTCCGGTGTGGTCTATCTGGTAGGCGTTGACGCCCCACTTTGGCTTGAAGTTTTTCCCACAGTCCGAACACTGATACGACTTGTCTCTGGCGTGGACCATCTCGTGGGAGAGCAGGTTGGTCTTTCGATTGAAGCTTTTCCCGCAGTGAGCACATTTGTAGGGCTTCTCTCCGGTATGAATAATGAGGTGTCTATTCAGGCTTGATTTTCGGGTGAAGGCTCTCCCACAAAGGAGGCAGCTGTGCCGTGGCCCGTCTTTGTGCTGTCTTGGGGGGACAGTGAACCGCCAGAGGTTGACCCCGTCTAGCTCACTAACAGGTGCCTCTTCTGAATTCTGCATTTCGTTTTCTTCGGGATAGTCGATGACCACATCTTCGATCTCTGACTTGTCAAAAGTATCTGTCTGATCTTCCTCGATAGACTGATACACCTCTTGGTCGCTTTCTAGAATGAAGGGGCGGGTGGGAAATGTACAATGTTATAATACTGTTTTATGTTATTGTTGAAAAACACAAGTAATACACCATATTGTTTGGTGGCAATAATACAGTAGAACCTCTGGTCGCAAACGCTTCCGTTCACGACCAAATTGGGTGACGGCCAACTTTTTTTTAACCTCTTGACACAAACAGGTGCTCGGGTGGCGAACAAAGCCGCCGCAATTTGCCCTTCCACTCCGAGTCATTTTTTTTTTAAAGCGCATGCGCTTCCGGTGACAACCAAATTGGTTGGCGACCGAATTCTCGGAACGGATTAGGGTCGTCACTGGAGGTTCTCCTGTATTTATACAGATCATGAACGTTCTGATGATTTGGCTAACTTAAGCCTTTAAAGATAAAAAAGGGTTTATGCCAGGGGTTTCAAACTCAGTCAAAAGGTCCTTAGATCTGGCCTGCGGGGCCGCTCTCGAAACAACAGTGAAAGACCGGCCCACGGTGCCTCTGCCAGCGAAAACAGAGCTTGGAAGGGCTGCATGCATTTTTGGCTGTGACGGCCTTCCTGCAGCCAACGGAACTCTGTTTTCCCTAGCAGAGCCCTCAGGCCACCACATGGGACCCCCGATATGAGTGACGTCAAGCTGGCCATACCCACCTCCACGCCCACAATGAAGTAAGTCAAGGACTACTTGTAATATTGACATAAGCCAGGGGTGTCAAATTTGATTTCACTGAGGGCGCACCAGGGTTGTGTTTTACCTCAGGTGGGTGAGCCACCTGAGGTAAAACACAACCCTGGTGCGGCCCTCAATGAAATCAAGTTTGACACCCCTGGTTTATGTCAATATTACAAGTAGTTCTTGACTTGCTTCATTTAGTGACTGTTCAAAGTTACGGCAGCACTGACAAAGGTGACTTGTGGCCGTTTTCCCACAGTTACGACCTTTGCTAGCAACCCCTGAATCTTGTGATCCAAATTCAGATGCTTGGCAACTGGTTCACATTTATGACAGTTGAAGTGTCTGTGGGGTGTGTGTATCATGTGATTCCCTTTTGCGACCTTCTGACAAGCACAGTCAACGGGGGAAACCAGATTCACTTAACGACCATGTCACTCACTTATCAACTGCAGTGATTCACTTAACAATGGTGGGACAAGAAAGGTCGTAAAATGGGGCAAGAAAGCTCACTTAACAAATGTCTCACTTAACAACAGATATTTGGGGGCTCCATTGTGGTCGTAAAGTCAGGGACTACCTGTATTATAATTCCTAAAATGTTAATGTTTGTAAGCATAAGTTTGACTATGCAGAGCTGAACATATACACTGAATAACTTAGCTATTCCAGTGTTTCTCAACCTTCGGAACTTTCCAGATGTGTGGATTTCAACTTCCCACACTGGCAATGGGGAATTCTGGGAGTTGAAGTCCACACGTCACAAATCTTGGAAAGGCTGAGAAAAACTACACGAAACAATGTCAATATTTAAATAAATAGCATGAATAAAGCACATATGCAAACAGACACACAGGCAGGGATGGGATTCAACTGGTATTACTATCAGTTCCGGGACTACATTTTGCGCGTGCAAAAAAACCATCGGTTGTGCCACCCGGACAGCTGAAAATCCTCTTTTTCCCTGCTTTTTCAATCTCAGTTGTGCCGCACAAAGCAGCTGAGGTTGAAAAAGCAGGAAATAAAGGACAGATAGGAGCCCAGGCAGGCGGGTGGGCCAAACAGCAGCAAACACAGAACCGGTTTGGTGTCTGCTGCTCTTCAGAGCTACCGGTTCTTTAGAACCGGCCAGAAGCGGTAGCGTCCCCCCCCTGCACACAGGGCAAACCCAAAACGTGAGTCACACCCCTATAAGTGGCTCCCTCAGCCATGATCTCTGACGCCTAGAAAGATTTAAAAATAAAAAATAAAAAAAAGAGGAAAATGGAAAGGTTAACCCTTTTGCCCTAACTGCATAGGCTAACATGTATTATGTCAACCCTGAAGTGAACCTTGCTGGAGCCATCTTTTTGCTGCTTCATGGTTGCCCCAAGGCAGAAGGGAGAGAGGAAGTAGATAGCCTGGCTTGGCCGTCAGAAAGTTTTCCTGTGGGAACCAAGGTCACTTCATCGGGTGGCTGAGACAGGGGGAGTGGAGTAACCAAGCAACCAGCCAGCAACCCATTGGATAATGCGACTGACTGGGGATGGGGGGGAACTTTTTAGTTTTTAATTAAGTGAAAACAGCGGGAAATTTTAAAGTCAGTCTTCACCAGTTGAATCAATGAGGGATGCGGTGGCTCATTGGCTAAGACACTGCGCTTGTCGATCAGAAAGGTTGGCAGTTTGGCGGTTCGAATCCTTAGCACTGTGTAACAGAGTGAGCTCCTGTCACTTGTCCCAGCTTCTGCCAACCTAGCAGTTCGAAAGCATGTAAAAATGCAAGTAGAAAAATAGGGACGACTTTGGTGGGAAGGTAACAGCCACCTGAGGTAAAAGCCACCTGAGGTAACAGCGTTCCGTGTGTCTTCGGCGTTTAGTCATGCTGGGCACATGACCACGGAGACATCTTTGGCTCTTCAGCTTTGTAACGGAGATGAGCACCGCCCCCTAGAGCCGGGAACGACTAGGACGTATGTGCGAGGGGAACTTTTACCTTAACAATAAGGTATATCCAATAAACCTGTTCTTTGAGGAATCTGCCTGCCTCGGAGTTCGATGGGTCCATTACTTGGAACACTGACATACTGGATTGACAATCACAAAAAATCCGGGAATTGAAAGCCAACAATCAAGCACAGTTAAACAGAACACACGTTCCAATCACTACTCTAAAAAGGATTCTAAAAAGTATTTGGTCTTCTTAACCTAGAATCCAGAGCTGAAGAAACAGAAAATGCTGACCTAATAAGGAAGCGTCTTCGTTTCCCTCCAGTTTCATCTCTTTATAGGGAGGTCTCTCTGGGGTCCCCACCAAAGGCTCTCCAGAATCACAGAATTCTCCAGCCGGTTCATCAGCTGGACTTGGGATCTAAAGGAAGGGAAAGAAAGAAAGAAAAAAGACAGAAGATTAGAATTTGAGAGTTGGGATTATTACACCTTTTTTTTTTTTGACAGAGAACGGTCGAAACCAACCACAAAGGAGTTAATTGTATTTTTACCCTTGATTGCAAAATTAAGAATTGCTCAAAAGTGGAAATTTTCAGACAATCTATCCTCAGATAATTGGCATGCTGAGGTAAGTTCTAACTGCTAAAATTCAAATCCAGACTAATTTTTATCAGATGTTACTACAGATGCTATAACGGCGAATTGATAACTAACAACAATAACTTCTCTTTTGATAAATTTAGTGCTATTTGAAAGCTATTGTTGAATGTTGAGATATACAGTATTGCTCAAGGGCGTTTTTCTTGTATTCTGGTTTCTTCTTGCCTTAAAGGTAAAGGTTCCCCTCGCGCATGCGTGCTAGTTGTTTCCGGCTCTAGGGAGCGGTGCTCATCTCCGTTACAAAGCTGAAGAGCCAGCGCTGTCCGAGGACGTCTCCGTGGTCATGTGGCCGGCATGAATAAAGGTTCAAAGGGGCACAGAACGCTATTACCTTCCCACCAAAGGGGTCCCTATTTTTCTACTTGCATTTTTTTACGTGCTTTCGAATGGCTAGGTTGGCAGAAGCTGGGACAAGTAACGGGAGCTCGCTCTGTTATGCGGCGCTAGGGATTTGAACCGCCGAACTGCCGACTTTTCCGATCGACAAGCTCAAGAGTGTCAGGGCTCCAACAAATCCCCGTCATTCAAAGCAAAAGTCTAGCCGCATCTCAGGAAAAATAAATTGGTTTATTAGAACTTGCCATGTTGGTGCGTTGCTGGGTGCACCTGGTACTAAATCACATTATACATTTCCCCTTTGACCCTGGTCTTTCCCCCACCCGCTGGATGTGACTCCTCCAATGGGACACATCCGTCTCCAAGAGTCATCCATCATGTTCTCCAATAACCTTCTTATGCTCCGACAACTTTGGGCCGCTGAGGTGATTATCTAGGCATTTCAAGAATGCCTTGTTTTCCCACAATCACTTTTTCTGGCAACTAGAAAAACCAAAAGAGCATCTTTTGAGTTGACACAGAGTCTTAAGTCACTGAGCCATCGAGTCCCCTTCTTGCCTTAAAGAATATTAAACATGAACAACCAGATTAAAAACAACTCTAGCATTAGAAAGAACCTTAGGGGTCATTGGGGTGGGGGTACCTCAACTTTGACCTTGGATGGGTCACACTTTCCCATTCAAGAATGATGCATAAATTTATTTATTTATTTATTTTTTGGGGGGGGGAATCTTCCTGGACTCACAACTCCTATTTGAAGGGCAGGTGGGAGCCCTGATCAGGACGTCCATTCCCAAGCATCCCAATGTAAATCACGTGACCGTGGGGATGCTACTTAGGTCATAAGTGTGAAAAACGGCCGTAAGTCACTTTTTCAATGTTTTTGTCACTCTGAACGGCCACTAAATGGAGTGTTGTACATCGAGGGCTACCTGTCCTCTCACCTGTTCTTCCGGCCGCTCCGTCTCTTGCTGCTTTATCAAGAACTCCTCCGCCAGAGCTACTGCCAGCGAACAGGTCTCCGCTCCGTATCCCCGAATTCTTCTCTGGATCTCCAGAGGCAGGATCTCCAGGAACTGCTCGAGGATCACCAGCTCCAGGATCTGGTCTTTGGTGCGTTTCTCTGGTTGCAGCCACCCCCAGCAGAATTTCTTCAGCCATCTGCAAGCCATTCGGGGTCCTTCGGACGGTTGGTAGCAGAACCTCCTGAAATGCTGGCGATGGGCTTCCTCGGAATCGGGGTGTTCATCCTGCTTGAAGGAGGGCGGGACGGTGATGATCCTTCTCCCACGGAGATCCTGGTGTCTTTCCGAGGAGTCCATGTTCCCCCACATGGAGCAAGAGGACTCGGCTTCCTTGAGGAAATTCTGCCACCGGTCCTCCCAAGAATTCACCTGTCCTTCTTCCGGTTCCATTTTAACCTGCGACGGCATCGCTACAGGCAAATCCTCTCCCACAATGCCGGTCACCACAAGCTGGAGGCTCCCCTCAGATTCAGCAGTGGGGCTGCCCGCAGCTTCCTTTTCCGTTTTCATCCTTGGGGTATGCCTGGGATCACACACACACACACACACACACGCACAAAGACACACAAATAAATAAAGTCAGTTGACATTCATCAATGGATAATTATCAGGGACAATTGCTATCGCTTACCAAAATGGGGCATCTGTCAGGATTCCAGCAATCGCCCTAATGAAATCATATGATTCTCGAGCCAAACTTCAAAAGGATTCATTAGCGGTGGCATACTGGCACTGCCCTGTGTGAAGCCAACTCTGGCATACGAAATGTACAGTCCCCGGTCACTCTGTTTCCCCTCTCCCTCCCTGGGTGTCTCATAAACCAGATTCTCCAATTGAGCACGTTCATGGGCTGGGTGTCATCATTCATGTTCTCCAATTAAATATATTCATGGGCAAAAGCTCTGGTATTTTAGTTACAATCTTTTAAAGATAAGAGTTGGAATGTACTTTTGCTTTCAAACTGCTGCACTCCTCTTCCAGATCCCGCCCCCTTTTTTATGGCAACTACTAAAACAGGCATAGGAACGTTTTATGAGTTGACTGTATCTTCCCCTCAGTGTGACCGTAGATCGCATTGACTGGCTGTAGGCTGAGGGCCCATGCGAGTCCAGGACAAGTAGGCCTCGACTTACAACATGTCATGCCCCTGTTGGAGACTGACTCTGAGGGAGGAACAGCCGACAGGGAGTGGAGGTGTAGCTCTGGAGGTTGGCTCCGGAGGAGGCTGGGGAAGGGCAGAGGCCGGCTGGGCAGTCAGAGGAAGACCCAGGTCCACCCCCTCTTCATCCTAGGGCACGTAGGGAGGAACGGAGAAGGGAACAACGTGGCTTATGGGAGAGGAAGCGGCCAAGATCCCCTTCATTGGGGGAATAGTATATAGGAGGGGCATTTAAAACACAGCGTTGCTAGAAGCAAAGCTGAGGTTTATCCTGATTGGCATTCTTCCAATGGACTGTGCCTTGTTATCTTCTTGTAATTTTTGTAATTAATTATCTTGGTCTGTTGTGGAAATTCCTTGTATGGGTTTGTTTTGGTTTTTTATTTCTCCTTTATCTGCTCATTAAGTTTGGACTGTATTTCTTACTTTTGGAGACTGTTTTGGAAAGAGTTTAATCTCCAACCAAGAACAACTGAACAGTTGGGCCAAGCTGGATACATTAAAGGACATTTATTTACGTTTGTGAATGTGTTACGTGTGTGCTGCTTCCCAGGTCATCACACAACAGTTTCATTTGGTGATCGTTCAAAGTTATGATGACACTGAAAAAAAGGGACTTACTTATCACTGTTTTTCACACTTACAACCACTGCAGTATCCCCATGGACACATGATCAAAATTCAGAGGGTTGGCAATATTTATGAGGGTTGCATGTCCTCGGGTTACGGGATCTCCTTTTGCGACCTTCTGACCAGCCAAGTCAATGGGGGAAGCTAGATTCGTTTAACAACCGTGTTACTCACTTAACAACTGCAGTGATTCACTTAACCACAGGGACAAGAAAGTTCGTAAAATGGGATACATTTTACTTCACCAATATTTCACTTAGCCACTTAGAAATTTTGGGATGAATTGTGGTCATAAGTCGAGCACTACCTGTATCTGATTGTTTTGATCTTGTTGTGGTTAGCCGGCAGCAGGTACGGATGGCTGAGGAGAGCGAGGACTCAGATGAGGGGCCAGGACCATTAGGGAGTGGACTGCTGCCTTCAGAGATTGTAGGGGCTGGCAACAGCGATGAGGAGGTTCCCGAGGAGCCTTTGCCAAGTGCGTGTGCGTGCAGGATTGCTAGGAAGAAAAAGCAGCTACAATAGCACAGGCGACTCAGGAGTAAGGCTACAAGGTAATGGCCCCTCCTTCAAGAAGATAAAAGCCAGCTGTGAAGCGAACATACTTTGCAGAAGGCAAAGACGTTTTGAAACTCCAGCCTCTTGGACATTCCAGTATCCTGAGTTTGTATTTGAAGATTCTTGTATTGCAAATTATTTCTTGTCTGTTATCTTTTGGCAAGTCTCGCGCATTTTGGCAAGACTTGTGCTTATCACAGCTAATTATTTTGTAAAAGCATTACAAGGTTTCTGTTCCTTTCGGATTGTGTTTGATTTGTTGGAAAAAGGCGTGGGTCAGAACAGATATAAACAATGCTGAACCTGCTTTTGGATAAAAAGAATTCCAGCTCTCCCATTCAAAAAAAAAAAAACCCAACCATTAACTGGGTTACACACTGTGCTAAATCAAATGTTACACCTTCTGTTTTGACCAAGATCATCGGATGAACCCAGCTGATGGTGGTTCATTCGATAAACCACGATGGAGCAAATGTAAGCTTATTGCTACCCCTTAGCTCAATGTTTCTCGACCGCAACAACTTTTAAGATCTGTGGCCTTAGCTGGCTGGGAAATTCTGGGAATTGGAAGGGCGAAGCGCCTTAAAATTGGCCGAGTTTGAGAAAAATGGTATGCGGAAACTGGGTGCCCACAGCACATTCTTTGAGGAGTCTAGGTGCAGCTGTTGGCAGTTGAAGCACCACATCTGGAAGATCAAGGACTTCTCACCACTGTTGTCACTATTTTACCATTTTCTCCTTTCTCTAGTGAGAAGAAAGGAAACAACGCAAATTGTTGGGAAAAATGTTGGAAGGGAAGGTGTTAACAAAGAGCTGAGAGAGTTAGGTTCAACTTTAATCCACATCCTGGTGGGCTGGTGGTGGGATTATGAGCCCATCATGGGCTGTGTTGGGGAGGGAGTGGGGGAGGAGAGGACTTAAATGCCTGTTTTGTCATAGCTTGTAAGCCATCCTTGATGGTTTCTTAGGTGATGCAAATACAGTCACTCTGGCTCAGACCAACCTACTTCATACAATAATAGCTGTGGAATTTTCTATCCTCAACCAAGGAAGAGAGGGAGGGAGGGAGGCAGGGAAGGAGGGAGGGAAGGAAGGAAGGAAGGAAGGAAGGAAGGAAGGAAGGAAGGAAGGAAGGAAGGAAGGAAGGGAGGGAAGGAGGACAGGAGGGAGGGAGAGTGGAAGGAAGGAAGGAAGGAAGGAAGGAAGGAAGGAAGGAAGGAAGGAAGGAAGGGGAAGGAAGAGAAAGGAAGTTAAATGCTTTTCTGAGGTGATACAAATACAGGTAGTCTTTGACTTAGGATCACAATTGAGCCCAAAAGTTTATGTTGCGGAGAAATGTGTTGAGTTTTGCCCTGTTTTACAATTTCTCTTGCACATTTAAGTGAATCTTAAAGCAACCTACTTCACACAATGGCTGTAGAATTTTCTATCCTCAACTGAAGGAAGGGAGGGAGAGTGGAAGGAAGGAAGGAATTTAAATGCCCGTTTGATCAGTTTTTTTAGCCATAATTTATGATTTCTCAGGTGATACAAATACAGGTAGTCCTCGACTTACGACCACAATTGAGCCCAGAATTTATGCTGCTGAGAAATTTGTTAGGCGAGTTTCGCCCTATTTCATTATTTCTCCCTGCAGTGGTTAAATTAGTTTAACCCGGTTGTTAAGTGAATCTCACTTCCCCATTGACTTTGGGATCGCGTGACCTCAGGACACTGCAACAGTCGTAAGTATGAAATAGTTCCCAAGCATCCGAATTTTGATCACGTGGTGACGGGGATGCTACGAAAGTTCTAACTGAAAAAAACAGCCGTAATAAGTCACTTTTTTCCCCCATGCCGTTGTAACTTCAAAGGGTCACTAAAGGAACTGTTTGTAAGTTGAGGATTACCTGTAGAGTCAACTCTCTCCAAGGCCAACATTCTTCAAAGAAATAATAGCTGTGGTATTATTTTTTTATCCTCAGCCTTAAGTGGAAGGATTTTGCTAGTTTTCTGCAAAATAGGTCCTAGGAAGGAAGCAGGATTACAGAACGATGGCCTTTCTGCTTGTTCATCCCGTGCTAGGTTGATACAGGTAGTCCTCAACTTACAACTGATCGTTTAGTGACTGCTACTACTGCTCTGCATCTTTCGGCTGTCATTAGCAACGGGGAGGGGGGGATTGGAAGGGGAGAAAGCTGGAGGTGTAACATCCCTGTGCTGTAAATGAGGAGGAGGAGGGGGAGTATAAAATTCTCGTTCTTAAGTTTCTCTTTCCTTGCTCAACTGTCTTTCTACTGCGCAACTTCTAAATTTTATCAAAATATGTCAAGGTCAACGGACAGAAGCCTCATCACCACCTGCAGATGCCCACATGATCCCATTCAGGACTTTTAATTGGAGGAAGATCTTGGACTTTGGGGGTGGGTGGGATCAATTTCACCCCTTTGTATATGTGATCTGCGCACCTAATTTCTTAGATTCTACCATTTTAAAATTCAGTAAAAGTTTCTTTACTCTAATTTATGGAGTCGAAGTATTTCTTTCTTGGATTTTGAATGGAGCTCGGACTGATAGGCACTGAAAAAAAAGCAACTTAGGACCATTGTTCACACATATAACCATTGTGGCGTTATCAAAATTCAGACACTTGCTCACTGGCTCATATTTATGGTGGCTGTTGCTGTGCCCCGCCCTTTTTCTGCGACTTTTTGACCGGCCAAGTCAATTCGGGGAAGTCGAAGTCACTTAACAACCAGGTTACTAACTTAATGACCCCAGTGATTCCCTTCACAACAGTGGGGAGAAAGATGATAACATGGGGCGAAACTCACTTCCCAAATGTCTCACTTAGCAACATAAATTTGGGGCTCAGGTGTGGTCGTAGGTCAAGCCCATGGGAAATTGTTTCCAAAACAATTTTTTTTAAAAACAATTATTTTTATTCTTTCTTTCCCACTCTGCTTTGGTTTTCCTGAACAAGGATCAGCCTGGATAAAATACTTTTTTTTTTTGCTTTGAATTGGGTCGAAAAGAAAAGAACCGAGCACTAATTACAGCACAGAGAGATAGTCCTCCCCTTACAACAGTTCGGTTAGTGACCGTTCAAAGGGGGAGGGGAGAGGAAAAAGGGACTTAGGACCACTTTTCACACTTACGACCATTGCAGCCTCCCCCCAATGGGTCACGTGATCGAAAGTCACAATGGGCCTGGCCATCGACGGACACATTTACGACGGTTGCAGTATCTCGGGGTGTGTGTGTGTGTGTGTGCGTGCGTGTGCGTGCGTGTTTTTCCTCAAAGCAAAGTCAATTGGGGGTGGGGAGGGGAAGCCGGATTCACTTTACGACGTTTGTCACTAAGCGAGCGAAACTGCCCTTCTTGACAGCTCCCTGGCAAAAGAAGGTCGTGCAAGGGGACCAAAACCCAGGCAGCCAAGGTCTCGCTTAGCGGCAGAAATGTTTTGGGCTCGACTGGTGGCCGTAAGTTGAGGACTTACCTGTACAATCCCAACCCAAGCCCCCCCAAAAAAAACCCAACCAGCCTTGGACCCCTCCCTGGCCACTTTGGATTTCCCCACCCCAGCCCCCATTCCCCCTCCCCAAAAAGGAGACCCCTTTCCCCCCACCCCCAAAAGGAGATCCCTTCCCCCACTCCTCCTCCCCAAAAAGGAGACCCCTTTCCCCCACCCCCATTCCCCCCAAAAGGAGATCCTTCCCCCACCCCCCATTCCCCCCAAAGGAGATCCCTCCCCCATTCCCCCCCAAAATGAGACCCCTTTCCCCCACCCCCATACCCCCAAAGGAGATACCTCCCCCATTCCCCCAAAAGGAGATCCCTTCCCCCACCCCCATTCCCCCAAAAGGAGATCCCTCCCCCATTCCCCCAAAATGAGACCCCTTTCCCCACCCCCATACCCCCAAAAGGAGATACCTCCCCCATTCCCCCCCAAAGGAGATCCCTTCCCCCACCCCCATTCCCCCAAAAGGAGATCCCTCCCATTCCCCAAAAAGGAGACCCCTTTCCCCCCACCCCCAAAGGAGATCCCTTCCCCCACTCCTCCTCCCCCAAAGGAGACCCTTTTCCCCCACCCCCATTCCCCCAAAGGAGATCCTTCCCCCACCCCCATTCCCCCAAAAGGAGATCCCTCCCCCATTCCCCCCAAAATGAGACCCCTTTCCCCCACCCCCATACCCCCAAAAGGAGATACCTCCCCCATTCCCCCAAAAGGAGATCCCTTCCCCCACCCCCATTCCCCCCCAAAGGAGATCCCTCCCATTCCCCCAAAAGGAGACCCCTTTTCCCCCCACCCCAAAAGGAGATCCCTTCCCCCACTCCTCCTCCCCAAAAAGGAGATCCCTTCCCCCACCCCCATTCCCCCAAAGGAGATCCCTCCCATTCCCCAAAAGGAGACCCCTTTTCCCCCACCCCCAAAAGGAGATCCTTCCCCCCACCCCCACCCCCCTCAAAGGAGATCCTTTCCCCCCTTTTTCCTTCCCCCCGGATCACCCCAGGATCGACCCTGTTGCTTGGGACCAACAGATCACCGCCCCACCGGCTCCCCTCCCGATCCTGCCGTGGAGAGGAGCGAAGAAAAGAGGCAACCGGCCCAAAGTCGCCCAGCCGGCTTTTCACGCCCAAGGCGGCACCAGACCTCGCCGTCTCTCGCCTTTCTACCTACAGCCCCGCTGCCTTTAACCACTAGACCATCCTGCCTCTCTCCTCCTTCTCCCCCCCCTCCACCCCGATTCTCCCTCTCCGTCTCCTCGCCCCCCTCCCTCCCTCTCCGACTCCCTCCCTCCTCCCTCCCCCCTCCCGCCGGACAAAAGCAGCCTCCGAAACTCACAGCCGAACCTCCCGAGTTGAGAAATTCAAAATCCAGAAGAGTTGGTGGTGGTGTGGTGGTGGTGGTGGTGGGAGGGGGAGTGGAAGGGGCGGGGCTTCGAGGCGAGGGCTGGGACGCTCCTTCTCACGTTGGCTCTCGCTCGCTCGTTCTGTGCGCCGCGCTGACGCAGACGCCGGGGGGGCCGCTCTAGGAAGCCGGGGGGCCGCTCTAGGAAGCCGGCGCGCTGCTCCTTCTTCTTCTTCTTCTTCTTTTTTTTAAACCCCTTTGGCGGGCCGAGCTTCGGCCGCCGAAAGGAAGCGCGGAACCTTTCCCCGTCCTTCGACGACTTGCCCCGTTGTTCCTTCCACGCGACACGTTGCGGGCACGAGTTGTGGAAGGGGAGACCACTTGGTTTGCCCGTCCCCACAAACGTCATCTGTTGTTGTTTTTTTTAAAAGAATTTCAATCAGGGACCTTGGAGGTCATCTAGTCCAGCCCCCTCCTCCAGCAGAACACCAGCAGATACCATTATAGACAAGTGGCTGTCCAGCCTCTTTTTAAAAGCCTCTAGTGATGGAGTCCCTACGACCCAGAAAAAAAAACAAGCCAAAAAAAGCTAATGCAACCCTAAGCTGCATTAACAGAGGGATACAATCCAGATCAAGGGAGGTGCTAATACCACTCTGTTAAAGCCTTAGTAAGACCGCACCTAGAGTACTGCATCCAGTTTGGGTCACCACACTATAAAAAGATGCTGAGATTTTAGAACAGGTCTCCAAATTTGGCAACTTTCAGACTCGTGGATTGCAACTCCCAGAATTCTGGGAGCTGAAGTCTACAAATTTGGGGACTCCTACTCTAGAAAGAGTACAGAGAAGGGCAACCAGGAAGATTAGGGGACTGGGGACTAAAACATGGTTACAGGAACTGGGCCTGGCTAGTCTAGGGAAGAGAAGGACCAGGGGAGACAGGATAGCAGTCTTCCAATATTTGAGGGGCTGCCACACAGAGGAAGGGGTGGGGGAGGTCAAACTATTTTCTAAAAAACACCTGTAGACCAGACAAGGAATAATGGATGGAAACTGAACAAGGAGAGATTTAACCTGGAAAAAAGGAGAAATTTTCTGACATAACAATTCATCGGTGGGACAGAAGTTGCCCTCAGAAGTTGTGGGAGCTTCATCACTGGAAGCTTTCAAGAAGAGATTGGACTGCCGTTGGTCAGAAATGATGTAGGGCAGGGGTGTCAAACTCAAGGCCCAGGGGCCAGATCTGGCACGTGGGATGATTAGATCTGCACCCTGGAAACAGCAAAAGACTGGCCTGTGGGTGCCTCTGCTAGGAAAAACAGAACTCGGGTGGGCTGCACACAGCCCTCTTGAGCTCTGTTTTCATTGGCAGAGGGTTACTTACAGGAGGCCGTTGCAGCCGAAAACAGAGCTCAGGAGCCTGTTTTCTCTGGCAGAGGGCTCGGGCCACCACAGGCACCCCTGATACGAGTGATGTCGAGCTGACCACATCCACTCTGGCCATGCCCACTCCGGCCCTCCGAGGTAAAATACAATCCTGATGCGGCCTTCAATGAAATCAAGTTTTGACACCCCTGATGTAGGGTCTCCTGCTTTTGGGGGGGTTAGACTAGATGACCTACAAGATCCCTTCCAACTCAGTTATTCTGACCCCAGGACATTGCAACTGTCATAAATATGAGCCAGTTGCCAAGCAACTGGTTTTTGATCATGTGACCATAGGGATGCTGCAGCGGTTGTTTGAAAAACGGTCATGTCATTTTTTTTCCAGTGCCGTTGTATCTTCGAATGGTCAATATGCAAACTGTTGTAAGTCAAGGACTACCTGTATAATAACATTTATTTATAAGCCACCCAGAGGGGCAGCGATATGGGCAGCATATACATTTAATAAATACATAAAATCCTGTGCTATTTTTATAAATAACTCAAGGTGGTACATATACCTAATATTCCTTCCTCCTATTTTTCCCAAACAGCCCTGTGAGTTGGACTGAAAGAGAGAGACTGATCCAAGGTCAACCAGCTAGATGATTGAGATTCTCAATCATCCAGGTCACGTTTGTCCCAAAGATGCTTTTTCCAGAAGGCAACTGGACTTTCTTGGGTATTTGTTTTTCCTTTGAAAATGTTTCACTTCTCCAAATGGGTGTGGAGCCTTTGCACTACTCAGGTGACCCTGAGGATATAGACAAACTTCCAAGTAGCTTCAGTGACTCTTTTAAAAGAATACAAATGACCAGCTATCTGCAAGGAATATAAATCCTTCCATTCCCCACCATTCAGTCAGAGCTGAAGAATCTTCTTGGATGCAAAGTGAAATGGTTTTAAAGAAAAAGAAGAAAGTCCGGTTGCCTCTGGAAAAAAAAAAAACACCTTTGGGACAACCATCCCAAAGTGAATCTCCATAGACATTTATTTGAAATAGTTTACACTCTAACAATACCTGTAATATTATTTAAAAATACTGCCTATCTCAGGCTCTTGGGAAGAACTTGATTGGGGATAAAAATATCACATCTAATGTAAACATCAGGCTGACTGTGCGACTCACCAACGGTAATAATAAGTGTATGTGGAGAATTGGGTTAGGAAGGGTTTTTTTTTTGTCCATAGGCTTAATTTACAGCGTCCTAAATCTGAAAATTAACAGATGTTTGTAGGTAAGTGTAAGGATAGAGAAATGTAACAGTATTAGAAGAAACCTGTGAGATTTTTGACAAAACTGAATAAGCGGCGACTTTTAAAGGGAGACGTCAAAGTGAGGCTTGGCTTTTTTTTTTCCTTACTTTTTTTTACTGGACTTTGTTGTGACTTAGCAGTTAACCGGACTGAATTTTCCTTTATATATATATTTACTTTCTTATTCTCCTTCTTGATTCCTTAATTTTTTTAAGACTAGAGGCTCCCTTTGCTTATTTTTCTTTTTATATATACAAGTATATATTTTCTCTTCTTTTTAAATCTCAATTACGTTTTCCTGGGAGGAGGGGGAAAGTGAGAATTAAGAAACTTTGTAACTAGAGGCTTGAAAATATTTTACTTGAAGTGGAAAGAACTGTGAAAGACTCCTTCTCAAGGACATTTCAACTTGATAAGATAAGAGGGAAGAGCGTGGCAGAATATTATTACAGATGTTCTTCCGGACTTCTATCAACAATTTAACACTTGAAGTTTGGCTTTGAAGCTTGTGGAGAAGAGAGTCATAATAAGAGCCTTGGACAATTAAACACAGTGCAGTGTGTTTTCTTATCTTCTTTTAGTTGTGCTACCGCTCCTTACCAGCTTTACTGTAAACTTTTATTTTAGCAATATTTTTATTTTTGCTTTTTATTTTAAAGGGAAAGCCTCAGAATTTTTCTCCTTTTTCTTTTTTTCCCTTTTTCCACTGGGATTTTTGCTTTTTCCATCCATGTTCTTGGACTATTTTGGGTTTTTTTTATTATTGAGATTTTTTAACTGGATTAAGGTGTGAAGAACCTGAAGAAATTTTTCTTTTGTTTTTTTTATTATCATTGGGCTTTTTCCTTCTTTTTATTTTTATCCTTTATTGTGGATTATTTCATAATTGGATTAGGGTCCAGAAGAACCTGAAGAATTTTTTTTCCTTTTCTTTTTTCCTTTTTACCATTGGGCTTTTTACTATTGGGCTTTTCCATTTTGGATTATAATTGTCTACCTTACCAATTGGATTAAAGTTTAAAAGAATTTGAAGGTCTTGAATCGTTTAAAATGAGTCGGAAACTCATACCTTCTGGCGTCTCTACCTCTACTTCTGCCTCCCCACCATCTGGAGGAGAATGTTTAATCGAGAAGTTGTAAAATGGGGCAAAACTCACTTAACAAATTTCTCACTCAACATGAATTTTGGGCTCAATTGTGGTCCTAAGTAGAGGACCACTTGTACATTAAAATGATTAAAAAAAACCATGACTGATTCAAATCCAGCAGAGGATATTTGGGTAGATTAAACTCTCTCTTTCTCTCTCTCTCTCTCTCTCAATTCCTAGGTTTGGCAACTTAATACAAGTAGTTCTTGACTTACCACAGTTCATTTAGTGACCATTCCAAGTCACAATGGCCCTGAAAAAAGGGACTTATGACCATTTTTTCACACTTATGACTGTTGCAGCATCCTTCATGGTCACATAATCGATCACGATGCTTGGTAATTAACTCATATGCCAGGATTCCAGCAGTTACCCCCATTTAAATCATGAGTCTTGAGCCAAACTTCCAAAACTTCAAAAGGATTTATTGGGAGTTAACATGTCCGGCACTGCCTGGGTGTAGCCGACTCGACACATCATTCATTGTCACCCTTGACCCTGGTTTTCCCCCCACCCCTGAGTGTATTGTAATTCATATTCTCCAATGGGACACATCCATAGCCCAGAGTCATCAATCATGTTCTCCAATTAGAATTTTGCACAGCAGAAACAGTAGTCAGCTAGAAACTATCTTTGAAAAACTATTTATGGAATGCACTTTTGATTTCCAAGCTGCCACGGTGCTCTTTCAAACCCCTTTCCCCTCTCCCTTTTCTGTTGGCAACACTTAAAAGACCATAGAAATATTTTTATGAGTTGACATCGAATTTATGACAGTTGCAGTGTCCCAAGGTCATGGGAGTCCCTTTTTGTGACCTTCTGACAAGCAAAGGTCAATAGCCAAGCCAGATTCGCACAACCACCACCTTACTAACTTAACAACTGCGGCGATTCACTTAACAACCTCAGCAACGAAGGTCATAAACCAGGGCCAAGTCCACTTGAGCAATGTCGATTGCTTAGCAACAGAACTTTTGGGCTCCATGGGGGGGGGAGGTCAGAAGTCGGGGATCACAAATTGGCGCCTTATTCCCATTTCTCTGCGCCGCATTGCGCCCCGCCCCTTCCTCGGGCCTGCAAGGGAAGGGCGATCACGTGACGCCACGGGAATCACGTGAAGGAACCCCTTCCGGCCCCCTCCCTACCCCCGGGGCCGGAAATGCGAGATGGGAGAAAGAGAGAGGGGGGAGAGAGAGGGACCTACCAGCCACGGAGCTGCCGCGGTTAAAACCAACGAGCCTGGAGGCCTAGAGCGGCGTGGGAATTTGTGGGCGTGCGGGAGGGGGGTGGGGTGGGCGGCGCATTTCTCCTCCTGAGACTCCGGGATGTGCAGTTTGCAAGGCGGTGCGTAGTCGAGCCGAGACGGCGGCGGCTGCGGGCGGAGGGTGGGGAGCCGGACTCGTCAGTGCAAAAGAGCGGAGGGGGGTGCATCGGGTCTGGGGTTCCTTAAAGGGAAGGGGGCAGACCGGGCACAAGCCCGCATGAAGCCCACTTCTCACCCAATCGTAGAGGTAAGTAGGTCTAACCAAGCCAAGGCCATCAGCCACAGCCATACCGTTCTGGGAGAGGAAGATGGGTACTTCAGACGACTTGCTGTTGCCAGCTTTGGGTTTTTGCGCTAGGCTGGGTCGAGGGTTTGGGTTGTGCAATGTCGGGTTTAACCCAAAGGTTGCTTTTCGTATTTCGTATTTAATTTACTTTATTGCCATTGCACCTCGTACAAATGAAATGCCCTCTTCATTGTACCTAGAATTCTTTTTATTGGCCAAGTGTGATTGGACGGACACACAAGGAATTCGTCTTGGTGCAAATGCTCTCAATGTACATAAAAGAAAAGATACATTCATCAAGAATCATAAGGTTAGAACAGAACAGAACAGAATAGAATACAGTTCTTTTTATTGGGCAAGTGTGATTGGACACACAAGGAATTTGTCTTGGTTCAAATGCTCTCAGTGTACATAAAAGAAAAGATACATTTGTCAAGAATCATCAGGTACAACACTTAATGATAGTCATAGGGTACAATAAGCAATCAAATCATACTAGGAAAGAGTCGATAAATAACTATAAAAATAAAATGCAAACGCATTATAGTTTGCCTTTTCCAAGAGGCTTTCTGGGTTTTGGAGGGGGATGATTTCCATGACCCTGGAGGACTGAAAAGCTCTGTAGAGGTGCCTGATTTAACTTGGTTATCTTAAAAATGATTGTGGGAAGGCTGCAAATGGATTCGTAAGCCCGGTCTGCCCTTTTCAAAGTCAAAGGTTGCAGCTTGACTTCTAAAAGCCCGCAGAGAAGAGCAAGCTAAGATGATTAAAGGGCTGGAGGCTAAAACACATGAAAAAAAAAAAAAACGGTTGGAGGATTTGGGTTTGGCTAGTCCAGAAAAAAAAAAAGGGACTATGAGGTGGAGGCATGATAGCAGTATTTTGGTATTTGAGTGACTGCCACAAATAGGGTATCAATTTATTTTCCAAAGCACCTGAAGGCAGGAGAAGAAACAGTGGATGGAAACTAATGAAGGAGAGAAAGCAACCTGGAATTTAAGAGAAACTTCCGAAAAGTGAGGACAGTTAACCAGCAGAAAAAGCTTGCCTTCAGAAACTGGATGCTTGGTCACTGGAGGTTTTTAAGAAGAGAGTAGATAAGTCACTTGTCTGAAGTGGGATAGGATGTCCACCTTTATTCTGATTCAGTTCAGATGAGTACAAGTCCAATTGAATAGCGGAATCCCCCTCTGAAAAGTTTTCTCCTCTCCCGCCGGGGGAGGATACCGGCTGTCCCATTTTTTTTAAGGCTTCAGGTTTGTTTTCAGACAGACCCCAGATCCTTTTTTTCTTGGATACTTCAAGAAGTGGTCTCAAATTTTGAGATAGAGGTAGTCCTTGACGTACAACCACAATGGAGCTCCAAATTGCTGCTGATAGAATAGATGGAACAGAATAGAATAGAATTAGAATAGAAAATATAGAATAGAAAATTAATAGAATAGAATGTAGAGAATAGAATAGGATATATGGAATTAGAATAGAATAGAAAATACAGAATAGAAAAGTAATAGAATAGAAAATATGGAATGGAACGGAATGGAATAGAATTCTTTATTGGCCAAGTGTGATTGGACACACAAGAAATTTGTCCTGGTGCAGATGCTCTTAAGGAAGGCATTTGCTAAGGGAGCTGTGCCCCGTTTTACGGCCTTCTTGACTACAGTTGTTGAGTCAATTGTTGCAGTCCTTAAGTTAGTAACTTGGTGGTTAAGTGACTTTGCTTGTCAGAAGGTTGCAAAAAAGGTGATTGTGTGATCCCGGAATGCTATGATTGTCACAAATATGACTCAGTTGCCAAGTGTCTGAATTTTGGTTACGTGCCCATGGGGATGCTGCAATGGTTTTAGGTGTGAAAAATGGTCCACAAACAGGGTATCAATTTATTTTCCAAAGCACCTGAATGGTCCCTTTCTTCAGTGCCGTCGTAACTTTGAAACGGTCACGAAATGAACTGTTGTAAGTCGAGGATTTACCTGTTTTATCCTCTGGCAGTTTAAGGATTGTGGGTTGCTTTGGGATGCAAACCAAGGGTGCTCATCTGCAGCCTTTCTGCAAAGGACTAGCAGCTTAGGAGGCTGCCTAATTCTCAAGGGTGCTTAACTTAATATTGTCTACCCGGCTTTGTCTGATTCGCAGCCCCGCTCAGTAGGGTAGTTTTTAACTCTCCTGCTATGGTTGTGTGACAACATCTGTGGTTAATGAAGAGATGATTTCCTCAATGGAGCCGTTTTTTCCAGCCTTTGCACAATGCAGCAAACCACACAAGGCATGGGGCTAGTGAGTTGCACAACACACTAGCCTCATAGTTGGTAACTAGGTTGCAGTTTGGTTGGTGTGAGGACAAACCTGATCATCCTCCGTGGTTGCCGGAAATCTAGGCCCAAAGGCCCCTTCATGGTAGAAGGCCCCTTCATGGCTATATACACACAACGTCTATAATATTGGTCAATATCCCAAAGGTGTATTGTGTTGTTTTTTTTCTTTTGAAAGCGTTTCGATTCTCATTCTTAGTCCAGTTGCCTCTTAAAAAAGCACCTTTGGGACAACCATGGCCTGGATGTGACTGAGAATCTCCACAGACGTTTAACCTAGTCAATAAATTAACCTACTTGGAGGTTTCCGCAATGCGCGGAGCCACACAAGAGGTGAATAATGAACTGGTTTTCACAGAGTGTAAAGATCTCGCAAATGCAACTTCTAGGTTTTTTTTTCCCTTTGCTGGTTTAATGGGTTGTGTGAACTGAGCCATTCACTGGCAGCCATGCTGCAGAGTTTCAAGCAAAAGGCTCTTCTCACCTTAGCCATTCCTCAGGTTTGACTGGGTTGTCCTTTTTGGGCTTCAGGCCAAGGGCCGTTTTTGTGTGTGTGTGTGTGTGTGTGTGTGTGTGTGTGTGTGTGTGTGTTTTCTCTCCTCAAAATTTTCATAGTTGCTCAACAAAAGTCTCTGCTTTAGTGTTGTATACCTCACTTAACACGACATTGCTTGGCAGTGGTTGTGGTACTTTTGCTGTACGGGTAAATCCTTGACTTACAACAGTTCATTTAATGGCAGAAGTTACAACCTGTCATGCCCTTGTTGGAGTCTGATTCTGAGGGGGAGATTGAGCAGCTGACAGGGAGTGGGAGGGTGGCTCTGGTGGCTGTGGAAGAAACAGGGGAAGGGCACAGTCCAGCTGGGCAGTCAGAGGAAAACCCAGGGCCACCCCCTCTTCAATCTAGGGCACGCAGGGAGGAACAGAGAAGGGAGCAACATGGCTTACAGGAGAGAAAAGGGCCCTGATGCCTTTCATTAGTTGCAGCTGGGAGAACAGGATATAAGAAGGGCGTTTGCACACAGCACCTTGCTGGAAGCAAAGCGTGCATTATCTTTGTCGAGGCTTATCTGGGTTTTGGTTATTATCCTGGCCTGTCATGTTAATTTACTTCAGCGTGGTTTGTGTTGATTTTTTTTTAAAAAATTTATCTGTATTTTGGGTTTGGACTGCATTTCTTCCCTTTGTAGACTGTTTTTGGAAGAGTTTGATCTCCAGCTGATGATAACTGGACATCGGGGGCCAAGTTGGAGATATTAAATGGAATTTATTCTACTTTTGTGACTTTGTTATTTTGGGGCCACGCCCCGGGTCATCGCACAACCGCACTAGAAATAGTGACTTATATGCAATTTTTCACACTGCAGCATACCCAGGGTCACCAGATTTACATTTGGATGCTTGACAGCTTGACAACGTTTGTGACAGTTGTAGTGTCCATGCAACTTTTTGACAAGCAAAGTCCATGGGGAAACCACATTCACTTAACAACCGTGTTACTTTAACAACTGCAGTGATTCCCTTAACAAACGTGGCAAGGAAAAGTCGTAAAATGGAGCAAACCCACTTAACAAATTTCTCACTTAGCCGCATGAATTTGGGGCTCAATTGTGGTCCTAAATTGAGGATTACCCAGGTTTACAATGATTGCAGTGTACTGAGGTCGTGTGAATTCCTTTTGTAGCTTTCTGTAACCTTCAGTCACTTTCTGATGAGCAAGATCGATTGGGAAGCCCGATTCTCTTAGCAAACCTGCCACTAATTTAACAGTACAGTTAAGTGTTGTGATTCACTTAACGACTGTGGTAAGAAAGGTCATAAAATGGGGCAAAACTCACTTTAACAATTGTCTCACTTAGCCACAGAAATTTTGGATTCAGTTGTGGTCAAGAACTACCTATAATCTTACTTCAGAAGAGCCTGAATATTCAAGGGCAGTTACAAAGAGAGCTTTTTTTCAAAAAATAATTAATTGGGTTATTTCATAAAGCAGGGATTTTTTTTTTAAAGTTAAGCTTGTGGGGCTTTTATTATCCTACCATTTCCTCATGGGCAAAACAGAAGTGGTTTAATTAACCACTACTGTTTTCTGGAAATGTATTTTGTTTACTTCCCAGATTAATCTGCAACGCTGGGATTTCCTTTTGGTCTCCCATCCCAATATTAAGTTTTGAGCTCTGTGCTGCCCTGCCGGAAACAAAGGATGCTTTTAGAAAGGGAGATCACAAAACCATTCGTAATCTGATGAAACCAGCAGGCCTGAGAAGTTCTCTCTGGCTTGAAACCCTTCTCACATGTTGGGGTTACAGCTTCCAAAATCTGGAAACAAGGGGATTCTAGAAGAATCTAGAATATTCTTCTATTTTTACCCATTTTTTTTTTTAGCTGAAGAAAACTCTCACCCAATTCAAAGTGGTGTTTCCAAAAGTAATTAGCAGGCGGCTCGGTTCTAGTTTACAGATGTAAAAGATACAAGCAGTAGAAAGAAATTAAAACAACTGTTCAGGGTCGGATTGGACCCACAGTTTCACTTTCTGCATTCTCTGCTGTGACTGGCCTTTTTTTTTTTTTTCCCTCTGGGTTGTTCCTCTTTCCAGTCTTCTCTTCTCCTTTTGTGTTTGCTCTGGAGATCAAGCAATAATTCCCCCCCTTTTTTCCCCCCATTGTCCAAAAGGGGAAGAAAATTGCTTCTTTTGTACCCTGCTGGGGAATTCTGGAAGCTGAAGTTCACACATCTTAAATTTGCTGAGGTGAAGAAACGTTGCTTCGGTTGTGGAATTTCATCAGGTCAGGACACTGAGAAGAAGTTGGCTGTGTGTGTGTGCAAAGTAATCATGTATTCCTCTGTGTTCAGCTTTAAACAGGTCTGAATACAGCCAGTCCTTGACTTGCGACCGAAATGGAGCCCAAAATTTCCGTTGCTAAGTGAAACATTTCAGTGAGTTTCGCTACAGTTAGTCCTCAACTTGCAACAGTTCGTTTAGTGACCATTCAAAATTACAGCGGCACTGAAAAGAGGGACTTATATGACCATTTTTCACACTTAACGACCGTTGTAGCATCCCCCGTGATCACACAATCAAAATTCAGATGCCTGGTAACCAACTCATGACGGTTACAATGTCCTGGGAATATTTTTTTTACCTTCTTACGACCTTCTGACAAGCAAAGTCAATGGGGAAGCCAGATTCACTGAACAACCGGGTTACTAATGTAACAACTGCAGTGATTCCCTTAACAATCGTGTTAAGAAAGATTTCAAAACGGGGAAAAACTCACTTCACAAATGTCTCACTTGGCGCTATCAATTTGGGGCTCCATTGTGGTCGTAAGTTGAGGACTACTGGTGTAAGTCTAAATCAGTGGCCACCAACCTTTTGGGCACCAGGGACTGGTTCTGTGGAGAGGGTTTTTTTCCCATGGACCGGGGGGGGGGTGGTTAGGGATACCCTGGTCTAAATGTTAAGTGCTATTGTTCTTTGATTTTTTTAATGTTCTATTAGCTGGATATCCGTGCTTCGCGATGAAACTATGTGAGTGGGCTATGCAGGAGAAATTCGGTTCACAATCGGTTGGCTCAGTGGCGGTCGGTGGCTGAAACACGTAAGGGAATATCGTTCCCGCCGCCTTGAGTCTGGAAGCAGTTCTATAGGTGGAAGGCGTAGACATTTTGGTGAGGTAGCAACGTTTAGTACTGTAAGGAGCCCCAGACCGCGCCTGAGTGAAGGACGGGAAGGTCTGCCAGTTTGAGCTGAGGTAATAGAATGTGAGGCAACTGGCAGTTGGAACAGAGTTCTTTTCAGGCGGGAAAGGGGAGTAAGAACTCCTTAGCATCAGAGCGTGTTAATTACTGTATAAGAAATACTAATGATCTGATGGTCATTTCATCATTTCATTTAGAGCCTCTGTGGCGCAGTGGTTAGAGTGCAGTACTTCAAGCTACTTCTGCAGCCAGCTGCCTACAATTTGGCAATTCAAATCCCACCAGGGTCAAGGTTGACTCAGCCTTCCATCCTTCTGAGGTGGCTAAAATGAGGACCCAGACTGTTGGGGGCAAGAGGCTGACTCTGTAAACTGCTTAGAGAGGGCTGTGAAGCACTATAAAGCGGTATATAAGTCTAAGTGCCATTGCTATTTCGAAAAATCCTTTCTTAGCGAGCACCTAGAAGCCAAGAGGAGCATACGTGTCAAATTTCAAGTTTGTAGGCTTTACGGTTCTGGAGATTTCGTGATGAGTGAGTGGTACTTGGATTTTATATAATATAGATGAGCAGCTGCTGTTTGTAACACGTCAAAGGTCGTCAGCCCAGATTCCCCCAATGATCAATGGGTTTCACAATTGCTCCTTTCTGGAGCTGATCAGTAAATATTCCCATTCGACAGGCGTGGAAGATTGAGAATAAAAATAAACATGGCCAAATGCAATGAAGATGAAAAAACAACATTGCTATAACTAGTAATGTTGAAAGTACTCACAAACGCTTGGTCTGCAATGCAGGCAACCCAGACATACGTTGTCATTGATGTTCAGTGCATTTCAGATTTAAAATACTGTGCCAATTAAATTCAAAGATCCTCTTTCCCACAAGTCGTCTCTAACCAGGGAAAAGATGGCGGAAGTCGCAGTTGTCAGTATGAACTGGAGGGAAGTAGAAACTTCCCTTTTTCTACCAAGACAGTCCAAACAGCATAATTGGAACAAAAGTCCATTAGAATCATTAGTTTAGCGACCGTTTCAAGTTACAGGGCTGAAAAAATGATTTATAGCCAGTCCCTACACTCATAACTGTTCCAGCATCCCCACAATCATGTGATCAACATTTGGGCACTTGGCAACCAAAGTGTCCTTAGAATACTTAAACATGAGCCAGCCGTGTGCGGCAGCAGCCAAGAAAGCTAATATAATCCTTGGTTGTATAACCAAAGGCATAGAATCAAAGTCATGCGAAGTGTTAGTACCACTTTATAAAGACTTAGTAAGGCCACACCTGGAATACTGCATTTTAGTTTTGGTCAATTACAAAAAAGATATTGAGGCTTTGGAAAAAGTGCAGAAAGAAGAGCAATTAAGATGATTAAAGGCCTGGAGACTAAAACATGAACAGTTGCAGGAACTGGGTATGGCTAGTCTTGAGAAAAGAAGGACCAGGGGAGACAGGATAGCAGTGTTCCAATATCTCAGGGGCTGCCACAAAGAAGAGGGAGTCCAAGCTATTCTCCAAAGACAAGAAACAATCCCGCAGAATTAAGGAGAAACATCCGGAAAGTGAGCACCATAAACCAGGTTTGCATTCAGAAGTTGTGGGGGCTTCGTCACTGGAGGTTTTTAAAAAGAGACTGGACAGCCACCTGTGAAATAGTATAGGCTGTCCTATTTGAGAAAGGGGATTGGTCTAGAACAGTGGTCTCCAATCGGTGGGCCGGGGACCACTGGTGGTCCGCGAGAAAATTTTGGTGGTCCGCAGAGAAATGTCACCTCCAAAGCAATTAATCCAGGCTGCGCGGGAATACAAGGTTTGCATCGCTTGCATTGCGAACATGAGGTAGTGAGGAGAGACGGGGGGAAAGGGCAGAAAGGGGGGGAACTTGCCCCACGCGCCTCATCTGGCCACCCGGCTGCTTCTTTCTACTTCTTTCTTCTGCTTTTGGCTGCACACAAGGAAAGCAGCAAAAGTCTTTCTTTCTCTCCCTCAAGATCTGCCAGAAATGAGTCTTTGGGACCCTGCAAGGTGTCCTGTTCCAAGAGGCTGCGCCAGCACGACAAGCCTCACCAATTCTGGCAGGATTTGGGGGAGAGAAAGAAAGACTTCTGCTGCTTCTGCTGTTTTCCTTGCATGAAGCCAAAAGTCTCTCTCTCCCTCCCTGAGAACAGAGCTGGAGACGGTATCCCGCGATCCCAAATCAAGAATGATCGATCGGTAGGAAAACAGGGTGGGGAATTTTTCTGTAGACGTTTTGGGGGATTTTCCCAGGATCTCTGGTCTGCAGGATTTAAAATTATGAGTTTAGTGGTCCCTGAGGTCCAAAAAGTTGGCAACCCTTTGATCAATCAATTGATTGAATAGTTGCATAGTCCTGGGGTCATGTAATTACATTTGCAACCTTCCCAGCCGGCTTCCTACAAGCCAAGTAAATGAGAGAAGCCGGATTCATTTAACAGCCATTTTGTGGTGGGAGTATCATCAGAGAGTTGTTAGGCTGCTTTTTGCTGGTTGTTCAAGATGGCTTCCTGACAATGGTTTAATCTGGATTCTTACACCGAGCAAGACGCTGGATTGGATGACCTCAGTGGCCCTTTGCAGCTCTGAGATTCTGTGGTTCAGCGCGTGGCTGTTTCAGTATTACATTTTTCCTCCTCCTCATCCATCTTACTCTCTCTGTTCTTCAGAAAGAAGCTGGTTGGAGAGAAGACACTCCCAGGTTTTTCTGTAGGTGAGAAGCTTTGAAATCCCATCATCTTTCCCAGTCTGAACTTGTCCAGACTTGGACTCAGACCCCTTCGATCATGTCCGCCGAAAGAAACCAGTGCCGGGCTGGAAAGGCGAACAGTTGAGCAGAGCCGAGGCCAAAATGGCGGCCGAGAGATGGGAGGTGTCCTCCGTGGGCCACCACCCGTACGAAACCCGGGTGGAAAAAGAAGTCAAAATGGAGGAGTTTGAGAGAAATGGCCTTGCGCTGGCCGGCCCAACCCGATTCCGGAAGAGCCCTTATGTCATCCAAGCTTTCACCATAGGGGAGCATTTTAGCCGGATGACAGCCAAGCCAACAGAACAGGACCTCGAGGAGGGGGTTCTGTCACCCTGTTGGGAAGCCCAATGGCGGGACATCCTGAAGAACACACCGTCCCCGTATTCAGGATGGAGCCACCCCCATATCCCGGGGGTCCTGGCTCCTGCGGAAACCAGGGCTGGCGAAGAGCTCCTACAAGAAGAGACGGGTGGACTTCTGGCCCCGGAGAGACCCCTCAAGACCAGCCTGGATACAGACCCCGCAGAGCAAAGGGAGGATAGAGAGGTGAAGGGAGAGGGCCGAGCCCAGGAGACCTCCAGCGCAGAACTGCACCGTCAACACTTCCGCTGGTTTTGCTACCAAGAGGCGGAGGGGCCTTGGGACGTCTGCGCCCGTCTGCGGGAGCTGTGTCTCAACTGGCTGCAGCCGGAGCTGAATTCGAAAGAACGGATGGTGGAGCTGGTGGTCCTGGAGCAGTTCTTGGCCATCTTGCCTGAGGACCTCCAGGGCTGGGTAGGAGAAAGCGGGCCGGAGACCTGTGCCCAGGCGGTAGCCCTGGTGGAGGACTTTCTGCTGAGGCAACAAGAGACTGAGAGGTGGAAACAGGAAGTAAGGTTTCAGAGGTGCGGTGGGGAAGTGGGGATGAGTCCCTCAGTCCTTCACCTCATATGAGCCACCCACCGATGGCTCATATGAGGTGAAGGACTGAGGGATAAAGGGGATAAAGTGCAGTCTTGCAGGCTAACTGCCCCCTGTTGGCAGTTCGATCCTGACCGGCTTAAGGTTGACTGAGCCTTCCATCTTTCCATCAGTGAGGACCCTGATTGTTTGAGGGGGGGTGGGGGCGATATGCTGACTCCCTAAACCAAGGGTCTCCAACCGTGCCAACTTTTAAGACGCGGGACTTCAACGAGCAAACCTGGCTGAGGAATTCTGGGAGTTGAAGCCCACAAGTCTTAAAGTTGCCAAGGTTGGAGACCCCTGCCCTAAAGCCCTTTGGAGAGGGCTATAAAGCAGGGGTCTTCAACCCTCGGTCCATGGACCGTCACTGGGCCGCGGCATGCCGGAAATTGGGCCGCAGAAACAAGCAAAGACCCCTCCATGGGATGCAGGTAGGACATGGTCCCCTCTAGTTCATAGAAAAAACACTCTCCAAGGAACCAGTCCCTGGTGTCCGAAAAATTGGAGGCCACTGCTGTAAAGCACTATGAAGCGGTATATAAGTGTAAGTGTTATGGCTATTGCTGTTGCTATCTCACTGTGTCCCATCAGAGACTGACAGGTGGAATCAGGGCTGCAATGGTTCACAGATAAATAATATAATCAGAGTGGTGGGTGTGGCGTGGCTTAGTGGGCGTGGCAGGGGAAGGTTACTGCAAAATCCCCATTCCCTCCCCACCCCACTAACCTGCTTTCCAGCTCCGTTCTCCTATGCAGGGCAACCAAAGAAGACCCACTGGGACTTTGGAGGCGGAGAAAAGGTGGGGGCGGGGCCAGTTGGAGGCGGTATTTGCCGGTTCTCCGAACTACTCAAAATTTCTGCTACCGGTTCTCCAGAACTGGTCAGAACCTGGTGAATACCCACCTCTGGTGTAAATGAGACTTGTCAACTTCTAAGAATTGTGGATCTCAACTCCCCGAATGGCCAAGGTCCTTGCCACATCTCCCGATCAGTAGATTCCCATCAACTATTGTGAGGGTTCGTTTCCCAGCCGAACGGTTGCAGCGGTGTGCAGCAAAAAAAAAAACCCCGCCGTCTTCATACGTGTGTTGTTGTGACATCACATGTACATTCTCCAAAGGGCCAGAACCGGCAAGTGATGGATGCTCCCTTCATCATTTAAGATTCAAACAGCCAGAATTGCAGCTATCCACCCACGTTTTTGCTTCTTTTTTTAATCTTTCAGGTACTGGGAGAGTTTGAAGAAGTAGCGATGAGTTTTTCAAGAGAGGATGACGCCGGCGAAAAACAGCCTTGCCGGGAAATCAAGCAGGAACAGTCCAATTGGTTGGGTACGGGTGCTTTGTCGTGTATTTATTTAGTTAGTTGAATATTCCACGTTCATATGCTGCACATCTCGCCTATCCTCAACTTGACAACCATCATTGAGCCTTGAATTGCGGTCATAAGTCTTGCCAGTCATTAAGCAGGTCCCTAGGCGACCACGTCCGATTTTGTGACCTTGTTTTGTGGCAGTCACTAAGTGAACGCCACAATAGTAAGGTGAACACCACGGCTGTATAGTTAATATGAGCCAGCTGTGTGCAGCATCAGCCCAAAAAGCCAATGCAATCCTAAATTGCATTAACAGAGGGATACAATCCAGATCAAGGGAGGTACTAATACCACTCTATAAAGCCTTAGTAAGACCACACCTAGAGTACTGCATCCAGTTTTGGTCACCCCACTATAAAAAAGATGTTGAGACTCTAGAAAAAGTGCAGAGAAGAGCAACCAGGATGATTAGGGGACTGGAGACTGAAACATACGATGAACGGTTGCAGGAACTGGACATGGCTAGTCTAGTGAAGAGAAGGACCAGGGGAGACAGGATAGCGGTCTTCCAATGTTTGAGGGGTTGCTACACAGAAGAAAGGGTCAAGCTATTTTCTAACTCACCTGTAGGCCAGGCAAGGAATAATGGATGGAAAGTGAACAAGGAGAGATTTAACCTGGAAATAAGGGGAAACTTTCTGACAGTGAGAACAATCAACCAATGGAACAGACGTTGCCTTTGGAAGTTGTGGGAGCATCATCACTTGAGACTTTGAAGAAGAGATTAGACTGCCATTTGTCAGAAATGGTGTAGGGTCTCCTGCTTGGGCAGGGGGTTGGACTAGATGACCTGCAAGGTCCAACTCTGATTATCTGTGATCTGTTATCTATCCTCTGCAATGACTCTTATTTTTCAGTCCTTTGTCTTCCCTTCTGTCATCTTCCGGTGTTGCCATATCCGCTGTCCAGACTTAATTTGAAGTTACCGTGAACGTCTTCAAGGACTAGTTAACAATAGGAATTTGAAGTATCCCTCCCTGCAGTCACATGATCAGAATTTGGAAGCTGAGCAAACCCTCATTTACGGCTGTTTGCAGCAACGCTAAGTCACATGTGTCAGGATTCTAGCGGTCACCCCCATTTAAATCGTGAGTCTCAAGCCAAACTTCCAAAACTCCAAATGGATTTATTGGGAGTTAACATGTCCGGCACTGCCTGAGTGTAGCCGACTCTGAGACACATCCTTCACTGTCACCCTTGACCCTGGTTTTCCCCCCACCCCCTGGGTGTATCGTAATTCATATTCTCCAATGGGACACATCCATAGCCCAGAGTCATCAATCATGCTCTCCAGTTAGAATTTTGCACGGCAGAAACTTCAGTCACCTAGTTACTATCTTTGAAATCATTTATGGAATGCAGTTTTGGTTTGCAAGCTGCTGCACTGCTCTTTCTCCCCTCCCTTTCCGTTGTCAACTCTCAAAAGACCATAGAAATATTTTATGAGTTGACAACGTGAATGTGTCCCAAAAGTGCTTTTTTTCAAGAGGCAACCGGACTCTCTGGTTTTTTTTTCTTTGACGACCTTTCGCTTCTCATCCAAGAAGCTTCTTTAGCTCTGACTGGATGGTGGAATCCATCCAGCTCGAGTTGAAGAAGCTTCTTGGAGGAGAAGCGAAAGGTCGTCAAAGAAAAAACAAAACAAAACAAGAAAGTTCACTTGTCTCTTGAAAAACAACAGGCCTTGGGAAAGTTCACCGTCATTTCAAATGACGTCTGGACGGTGGTGGATATGGCAATACCTGAAGATGACAGAAGGGAAGAGAAAGGACTGGAGAAATTGAGTGACAGTAGCAATAGAAAGCAAAGATAATACTCATAATAATTATTTTATTTATTGTTATTTATTTATTTTGTCAAGTGATTATAAGATAATAGGTATAAATATAAGCATAGTTATGAATACATGAAATTGATACATATAAGAAAAAAATAAAAGAAACAATAGGACAGGGACGGTAGGCACGTTGGTGCGCTTATGCACGCCCCCTACAGACTTCTTAGGAAAGGGGTGAGGTCAATAGTAGACAGTCTAAGGTTAAAGTTTTTGTGGTTTGGGGAAGAAACCACAGAGTCAGGTAGAGTATTCCAGACATTGACCACTCTGTTGCTGAAGTCCTACTTCCTGCAATCAAGTTTGGTGCGGTTTACCTTGAGTTTGTATCTATTGTGTGCTCTTGTATTGTTATGGTTGAAGCTGAATCATTCATTGACAGGTAGGACATTGCAATGTATGATTTTATGTACTATACTTAGATCGGACCGAAGGCGGCGTAGTTCTAGGTTTTCCAGGTCTAGAATTTCAAGTCTGGTGGCATAAGGTATTCTGCAACCAGTAGAGGAGCAGAGAACTCTTCTTGTGAAAGATAATCTGGACTTTCTCAACTGTGTTAATATCAGATACGTAATGCGTATCTTATTTTATTTATTTATTTATTGTAATTGCACCTGGGGTGCAATGCCAAAACATGCTGAGCATCACTTCAGCGCCAGCAAAACCTCCATCCATCCAATTGCAAGAGACAGCTTTGTTTGGAACATCCTGACATCCTGCAATATCCTTCGTCCCATCAAACAGCAACATTTACCTATCCCAGGTCTTTGGGAAGGCCTTGCTAGGTTGAATAAAGATGCCAGGCTAAATACTGTATCTGTCTGACCGTGCAACGAACCCATCATAGACCTCGCTAAAGAAGGTTTGGCGAGATTCCTTCTTGGAAAGAGTCACTTCCAAGTTTCATGCAGTTCTCTTAAATTTCTCTTAAATTTCCTGAAGAGAAACTGACTCCCAGCAGAATTTCAGAAATGAAAGCTGAATCCACGCATCACACACAACTCTTTTGCCCTCCCCCCCAAAAAATAAAATAAAATTGGTTTATTGTTAGTCTAGGAGATGGGCAAAATAATTATTGCTGGTTATAGTCTATTTCCTGGTTTCTTTTCTCTCTTTTTTAAGAAATTCTTTTCTTCTGAAGATGGTTGGGGCATGGCAGAAAAACGAACTATAACCCAGGAAGCTATAAACTATATATTAGAATATAGAATAACAGAGTTGGAAGGGACCTTGGAGGTCTTCTAGTCCAACCCCCTGCTTAGGCAAAGAAGCCTTATGCAATTTCAGACAAATGGCTATCCAATCTCTTCTTAAAACCCTCCAATGTTGGAGCACCCACAACTTCTGTGGGCAAACTGTTCCACAGATTAATTGTTCTGTCAGGAAATTTCTCCTTGGTTGCTTCTCTCCTTGATTAATTTACACCCGTGGCTTCTTGTCCTGCCCTCAGGGGGCTTTGGAGAATAGCTTGACTCCCTCTCCTTTGTGGCAGCCCCTGAGATATTGAAAGACTGCTTTCGTGTCTCTCCTAGTCCTTCTTTTCATAAAACTAGACACACCCAGTTCCAGCAACCATCCATCATATGTTTTAGCTTCCAGTCCCCTCATCATCTTGGTTGCTCTTCTCTGCGCTCTTTTTCTAGAGTCTCAACATCTTTCTTACATCGTGGCGACCAAATACACCCCTGTTTCTATGCAAAGCTTCAGGAGACAGGAAGCCAATAGCTTTAAAATGAAAATTTTGCTGTCTTGAAATGAATTGTGGTTAAATGATCCGAATGTCAGGGCTCCAACACATCCACCCCCCATTCAAATCATAAGTCTCTAGCTGCATTTCTCAGAGTTAAAAAAAAAAAAAATTATTAGGAGTGACCATGTCGGCGTTAGCTGGGTGCAGCCGACACTAAAATACATTAGTGTCACACATTAAAAATACAGTTGCCACTTAAATTGATTGTGGTCACACATTAGAATGGTAAAAAAAAAAAACTAAATGGAAAAAAAAAACATCTTAGCGCAGAATATGAGTGTGTGTCGTTTCAACCATTGTACTTGCTATTAGTTCTAGCTTTTCTAACGCTCTCTTTTAATCCTGACAGATAAGTGGGAGAGTGAGGCTGAAGAGGCCGTGTTTGAAGCGTTGTTGGAAAAAGCTGAAACTCAAGTCCTGGAAGAAAACTTTGGAGAACAAGAGGCACCAAGGTGGGAGCAGAGATTCCCCATAGACAAGAGAAGAAATAACGCCCTTCTTGGTGAGAGCAGGGTCTCTAGTGAGCGTGTCTCGGAGGACAGAGCGCCAACAGGAAAGCGGAGGCATGTTTGCGCTCTTTGTGGGAAGGGCTTCACTCAAAAATCCAACCTCAACCGGCATCACAGAACCCACGTGGGAGGAAAGACATTTCAGTGCTTAAAATGCGGCAAAAGCTTCAAGTGGGAAACCAGCTTTATGCGGCATCAGCGGTTCCATACCGGCGAGAAGCCTTATCCCTGCGTTGACTGCGGGAAATGCTTTAGTCGGAGCGCAAACCTCATCATTCATCAGAGGATTCACACCGGAGAGAAACCCCACCAGTGTGCCGACTGCGGGCAGAGTTTTAGCCAGGTTTCCAATCTCGTTCGACACCACCGCGTCCACACCGGGGAGAAACCTTACAAGTGCCTGGAGTGCGAGAAGAGTTTCACGCAGAAATCGAACCTTGTCAAGCATCAGAGTGTCCACTTGGGGGACAAGCCGCCCCGGCGCTCGGCTAATGGGAAGAGGCTCGGTCAGAGGTCCAGCCATAAGAGATTGGACAGGGATCCCCTTGGAGAAAACCCCTGTCAGTGCTTCAAGTGTGGGAAAATCTTTTCCCGGAGAGGCAACCTCCTCAGGCATCAGAGCATCCACACAAAAGACAAGCCGCACAAATGCCTCGAGTGCGGGAAGCGGTTCAACCAGAGGACCAACCTGAACGCCCATCAGAGGATCCACACCGGGGAGAAACCGTACCGATGTCCAGACTGTGGGAAAAGTTTCCGTTGGAGGGCGCATCTCATCATCCACAAGCGCTTGCACACCGGCGAGAAGCCGCACAAATGCGCCGACTGCGGGCAGAGCTTCAGCCAGCGGTCCAATTTGGTGAGGCACCTCCGAATCCACACGGGAGAGAAGCCGTACAAATGCTTGGAGTGCGAGAAGAGCTTTGGCCAGAAATCCAACCTTCTCAAGCACCAGAAGATTCACACGGGGGAAACTGCCCTCCCTCGGCCAAGCGGTAATGTCAGACGGGACCAAACGGGAGAGGAACCCTATCGATGTTTCCGGTGTGGGAAAATATTCACCCGCAGGGGGAACCTTTTGAGGCACCAGAGCATCCACACACGAGAAAAACCTCACAAGTGCTCCGAGTGTGGAAAGAGATTCAATCAGAGAGCCAACCTCATCAGCCATCAGAGGATTCACACCGGAGAAAAACCCTTCACCTGCCTTGACTGTGGGAAATGTTTTCGGCAGAGCCCGCACCTGATTAAACATCAGAAAGTCCACACTGAGGAGAAGGCGTCCCACCACCATAGCTCGGATCACGGGGCGAGCATCAGCCTTGAGCCAGGCCACAGGAGCCACGAGAGGATCTACCTGAGAGGCAATCCGTATCAGTGTATGACGTGCGGGAAGATGTTTAACTGGCAATCGAATTTCATCCGCCATCAAAAAATCCACGCCGGCGAAGAACCTCGCCAGTGCTTGGACTGCGGGAAGATGTTCAACCGGAGGAAGAACTTTGTGGCGCATCAGAGAATCCACACGAAAGAGAAGCCTTACCAGTGCACTGAGTGTGGGCAAACCTTCACCTGGGAAGCGCACCTGGTGATCCATCAAAGAATCCACACGGGAGAAAAACCTCACACCTGCGTGGAGTGCGGGCAGAGTTTCAGCCAGAGGTCCAACCTCATCCGCCATCAGAGGATCCACACGGGAGAGAAACCCTACGCTTGCTCGGAGTGCGGGCAGAGTTTTACGCAAAGGACACACCTTGTGGTGCACCAGAGAATCCACACGGGGGAGAAACCCCACACCTGCGTGGAGTGCGGGCAGGGCTTCAGCCAGAGGGCTCACCTGATTGTCCACCGGAGGATCCACACGGGAGAGAAGCCGTATCGGTGCGCGGACTGTGGACAGGGCTTCTGCCAAAGATCCAATCTCACCAGACATCAGAGATCCCATGACTGCGAGAAACGAAAACAGGAGATAGGGAGGCATACTCCGCTGGAGGCGTGTGTGGTTTGAGTCTCGGTCCCCCCAGCGTGGGGCATGAGGGAGAACGGGCGTGGTCAGTCGGTATGGACACTGGGCGGGGGGGGAACAAACCAAATTGGTCTTTATGGAAGGATCCACCAAGGAGACTGAGTCTGAGCTATGAAATATACAGAGTTGTGAAACAGTTTGAAGACACTGATCGTATTAAAACAGCCATCTTCAAAATGGCTACTGGTGTCTTGACTTTTACAGCGGTGTTTTTCAAACTTAAGATTACTGTTTAAGGCCGTGTGTCTCAACCGCAGCAGCTTTTAAGATAGGTGGACTTCAAACTCCCAGAATTCCCCAGCCAGCATAGCTGGCTGGGGAATTCTGGGAGTTTGAAGTCCACATGTCTTTTTAAAAAATGGCCAAGTTTGAGATACGTTGTTTTACAGGATGATGTCAACCGGCAAAAATGCACTGATTTACCAAATATCCTTGCTCTTCCCCGTTGCCTTTGCTTCACTTGGTCCTTCGACAGCTGCCGCTGCCCAATCGTCGTTCCTCTTTTTTTAACCCAGTGGAAGGCGGGAAAGAAATGAGGTGAAGAAGATAGTACGTCAACACCGTTGCTTTCTGGGAAAAGGCCCCCAAATTGAGGGCAGAAACTGATACAAGAAAGATTTGGCTTGTAAATGCACTAGATAAGGTTGGGGAATTGCAGAGAAGAACAGCCCCGCCCCCGTGTCCCAATTCTCTTGAGTCACATGACTAGTGGGGGGAGGGGCTTAGAACGGAGGATTCCACAGGATTCCGGCCCTCCATTTTAAGCCCCTCCTCCCCGCTAGTCAGGTGACCGGGAACACCGCGGATAAAAGAGCGTTTTCTCAACTATTGGGCAGCTTTTTAAGATATCTGGACTTTCAACTTCCCAAAATTCCCCAGCCAGCCAGCATGGTTGGCAAAGGAATTTCTGGGAGTTGGAAGTCCACGCATCTTCAAGTTGAGAAACTGGTCTGTGGTGGGGTCCGAGGATGCCAGCGCACCCCAAACAACTTGGCGTTGGTCCAAAGAGCGTCCTTGGGATTGTGTGTCATTCTGACTTGGTGTTTTTCGATCACAGTGTTTAAAAACAAAAACAAAAACCGGGGACGTGTGCAGCTGACCCCCAAAACCGATCCAGGACAGCCCCTTTCTGAGGACTCTTTAATAGACTAAACTCCCAGCATTCTTCTCGCCATTGGAATTGCTCTCGTCCTGTGCTCCATGGAGGTAGTTCTCAATCCTTTTGAATCCGCTACAGCAAGGATCCCCGATCCCCAGGTATCCCTGCAGAACAATCCCCTGCTCCCTTCCCCTCGCCCCAGACCGCCAAGTAGGGACCACTGTGGTATAGTCTTCAATATATCAGTACTTCTCTGGCACACCAGATGAGAACCGTCAACCCATGGAGCAGACGTTGCCTTCGGAAGTTGTGTGGGAGCGTCATCCCTTGAGATTTTCAAGAATAGACTGGACTGCTATTTGTCAGAAACGATGTAGGGCTAGTGGTGGCTAACCTTTTGGGCTCCTGTGCCAAAAATTGTGCACTTGCATGCCAGCACCCAGGAGGCAATACTTCCCCCCCACACACACCTCCTACGCATGTGCCCACCATCCCCACTCACCCCCATCACCCTCTTACCTGCACTGCGCCTCACAGCTGATTTTCGGCCAGTTTGAGGCCTTTTTTGGCTTTCCAGAGGCTTGAAGGCCTTTGCAGGCCAAAAACTAGGCCCGTTTCATCACTTCTGGTATTTTCGGACAAACAGAAAGTGATGAAACGGGCCTAGTTTTCGCCCTGCAAAGCCTGCAGAGGCCTTCCTCAAGCCTCTGGGAGGCCGAAAAAGAGCCAAAAATCAGCTGTGAGGTACACACATGTGCTGTGAGGTAAGTTTGCCTGCAGCTCGCATGCTGGCACAAATGGCTCTGCATGTCGCCTGTGGCACGCGTGCCATAGGTTCGCCATCATGGGTGTAGGGTCTCCTGCTTGGGCGGGGGTTGGACTAGATGACCTACAAGGTCCCTTCCAACTCATGATTATCTGTTCTCTAAATTGTTGAATGTTATACAGGTAGGCCTCTACTTATGATCACAGTGGAGCTCAAAATATCTGTTGCTAAGCAAGACCTTTGTTAAGTGATTTTTTCAACAAAAAAAAATTCCCCCATTTGAGACCTTTCTTGCCACCGTTGTTAAGTGGACTGCTGCAGTTGTTAAGTTAGCAACCTGGCTTGTTAAGGGAACCTGGCTTCCCCATGGTCTTTGCTGGTCTGAAGGCGGCAAATGGCGGTCCCACAACCAGGAACACTGCAACCGTCATAAATGCGAGTCAGTTGCCAAGCCTCTGAATAATAGATAATCGTGGGGATACTGCAATCGATTTAACAGCTTTATTTTTTCAGTGCCGTCGTGATTTTGAAGGAGATCTGTTGTAAGTCGAGGATTACCTGTATGCATATTTTTTAAAATGCCGTCTTAACTTTGCCCATGTCAAGCGGGGGAAATTCACTAGAGAAAGCAATTACGTTTGGAGGGGTTAGCGGTAAAGGGGAACCAGGCCGCCAGAACCATGCTGGCTGGACACCATCAAAGCTGACTCCCCACCCAGAGCGTAGAACAACTCAAAGAAATAGTGCCAGATTGGAAGACGTGGCGAGACCTGGTCCATAGAATTGCCAGAAATCATCATGACTGAATGGGTAACTATCATCATCATCAGTACGCAGTTTGAAGGGAAATTATGAACATTTCTAAAAACATCTGTGCTGTTGGACATAGCACAAAAACACAGAATAAGAGGAGGTCGAGTCGTATAGATTCACCACCTTCAGTTCATTTTTTAAAATAATCAGGCACACTATTGAAATATTGTGGGGGGGAGGGAGAAAATAGAATAAGACAATCTCATGGCACATTAGAAACAAGCTTGGCTGAGAACCACTGTTCTAGGAGCATTAAATTCCTTTTAAAAAAAATAATAATCCACTTTTCTGTTCCTCTTCGCTTCTCCAGCTAAGTGGCACTCTCTTTTTCTCCCTTACAAGTTGCCACCTTTCCACAATTTTGACCCAAAGTCGCCACTAAAAAAGAGGCTGGACAGCCATTTGTCTAAAACCGGATAGAGTCTATTGCCCAGGCGGGGTGGGCTAGATGACTTCTGAGGTCCCTTCTATCTCTTAATTCTGAAACGTAAGCTTCCTTCTTAAAACATCCTCTTTTAACTCTCAGGTAGTGAGCAGGGATGTTGGTTTTTTGGGGGATTCCCTCATCACATCTTGCATGAGCGGCCCTTAGAGTTGAAGAAACCCCGAGCTTTTAATTCCCGGGGAGAAATTTTACGTTTCAGAATGAAGAGTTGGAAGGGATCTCTAGAGGTCATCTAGCCCAACCCCAACCCCTTGGCCTGGGCGGTAGACTTCTCTGGTTTCAGACAAATGGCTGTCCAGCCTTTTTGTTTAGTGGCCACTTTAAGTTGAAATTAGGATGGGCTTAAACCTGTTCCTCAAACCAGGCAATTTCAAGATAGGGGTGGACTTCAACTCCCAGAATTCCCCAGCCAGCATGGCTGGCTGGGGAATTCTGGGAGTTGAAGTCCGTCCCCCCATCTTGAAGTTGCCAAGATCCAGAAACATCAGCGTACGTTAACCTCAACTGATTAATGAAGCAGCAGGCTTTAGACAGGATTGAGGGTTGCTGTCATGGCCCGGATGGAGACTGACTCTGAGGGGGAGGAGGAATAGCCGACAGGGAGTGGAAGTGTGGCTCCGGAGGTTGTGGAGGAGGCCGGGGAAGGGCAGAGGCCGGCTGGACAGTCAGAGGAAGACCCAGGCCCCTCCCCTCTCCATCCTAGGGCACGCAGGGAGGAGAGGATAAGGGAGAGACGTGGTCTACTGGGGAGGAGAGGGCCTTGATCCTCTTCATGGGCTGCAGCTGTGACAACTGGATAAGAGGACGGACATGCATAAGGGCGAGTGCTGGAAACAAAGCGTGGAAATATCTCTAGTTTGTTGTTCCTCTTTGTGTTTAGCGTCCTTCCCAGTGTGTGTTCTGATATCTGTGGACGTCTTCCAGCCCTTTTCTTGCCTGGTTTGTGTTGTTTTTTTACTCTTTATAATTTAAATGCCATTTCCCCCTCCTCGGAACTGTTTGGGAGTTGTTGTTTTTTGTCTCTGGTCAAGGATATTTGGAGCTTGGAAGCAAAGTGAAGGAATAAAAGGGGCTTCACCTGTTTTTTTTTTTTTTGACTGTGTTTATTTTGTATCCAACTCTGGGTCATCACAGTTGCTGAGTCGGCTTGGCTTTAAAGGGCAAAGGAGTCAAAAAAAAAAGTCAAGGGGCCCAACACCATGCAACCATTTTTAAAAGAAAGAGGCAGGGCTTTTCTCATAGTGACGGCGGCATCTTAGCTATACTGACGCTTGTTAAGGCCTCCCGTAATTGAGGAGAAATCTTCTTTGTACACGTTAAAAGCCGTGATGGCGAACCTATGCCATGCGTGCCACAGGCGGCATGCGGAGCCATTTGTGCGGGCACGCGAGCCCCAGCCAAACTTACCTCCACTGCGCATGCGCGCGCCTCCCCAGCTGATTTTCAGCCCATTTGAGGCCTTTTTTCAGCCTGAGGCTTGAGGGAAGCTTCTGCAGCCACTGGAGGCCAAAAAACGGCCTTCCAGAAATACAGGAAGTGCCTGTTTTCAGCCTCCAGAGGGCCGCTGGAGCCTGGGGGAGGTCCTTTCGAGAGCTCGAGGGAAGCCTCTGCAGCCTTTGGAGGCCGAAAATCGGGCCCGTTTCATCACTTCTGATATTTCCAGAAATACAGGAAGTGACAAAACATGCTTTCGGCAGACCACAACACACCAAAAAGGTTCTCCATCACTGCGTTAAAGTGACTAAACAAAAGTTACCTAAAGGTGGAAAACCACCTGGTGGCACAAAAAGTCATTGGGGATTGGAGGGCGGGGCAGGACGGGGGAAAAAAGGGGGCACTTTTTTTATTCAAATAAAATAAAACTGGCAATTTTCAACACTTTTAGAGGTTTCCTTCAAGGTACGACCGCAAATTTTGAGCCCCAAATTTCCGTTTCCAAGCCACTTAAGTGAATGTTGACTCATTTTGCGACTTTCCTTGCCGCCGTCGTTACGTTGAATCCCTGCACTGGTTAAGTTAGTCACAGGGTCATTAAGCGGATCTTGGCTTCCTCCGCTGACTCTGCTTATCAGAAGGCTGCCGAAGGGGGAAATCCCATAACCCCAGGAGACTGCAACCGTCGTAACTATGGAACCAGTTGCCAAGTGTCTGAATTTTCCGATTGTGCGACTATTGGGGGGGAGGAATTGGAATGCTGCAGTGATCATAAGTGTGAAAAATGGTCACGGGTCACTTTTTCCCCCCCAATGTTTTCGAACAGTCACTAAACGAACGATTATAAGTCGAGGATTGCCTACATTTTTCATTCGACTTCATCTTCTATCGTCAAATTGCTCTCCCATTATACGACTCCCATTGAGATTCCCAGTTGTGTGTGTGTGTGTATGTTATGTGTGTGTTACAGGTCAAGATTCATAAGTATGTCAGAATTTGTCTCCTGATAGCTGCTTTCAATTCACGTCTGTCCTTCTGTTTTTCCAATAAACTTAATTTTTTAAAAAAACAAAAATGAATTTTTGCACGGTCGTTTAGTATTTCATCCTGGAGGCCTCATTCCTTTCGTTCTCATGCTTTGGATGGCATTTTGTATATTTATGATAACTATATTGATTTTTCACCACACTTCTCTTACTGGATTCGGATGTGGGAAGAGAAATACAACATTGTGATAGTTGTTGGTCTTCTGCACTTAAGTGCAGGTTCGACTTGGAAAAACTCACAGGAATGGTTTCTGGTCCATCACTAGCCCCATTCATGTAGCGATAGCACTTAAGACTTATATACAAAGTGCTTTATAGCAGGGGTCGCCAACCTTTTGGACACCAAACTCATAATTTTAAATCCCGCAGACCAGAGACCCTGGGAAAATCCCCCAAAGAGTCTGCAGGAAAATTCCCCACCCTGTTTTCCTACCGATCGATCATTCTTTATTTGGGATTGCAGGATACTGTCTCCGGCTCCGTTCTCAGGGGAGAGAGAGACTTTTGGCTTCATGCAAGGAAAGCAGCAGAAGTCTCTGTCCAAACTCCGCCAGAAATGAGTCTGAGACTTGTTGCGCCAGCGCAGCCTCTTGGAGCAGGATACCTTGCAGGGTCCCAAAGACTCATTTCTGACAGAGTTTGTGGGGAGAGAAAGAAAGATTTTTGCTGCTTTCCTTGCATGCAGCCAAAAGCAGAAGAAAGAAGCGGAAAGAAGCAGCCCGGTGGCCAGGCGAGGTGCGCGGGGCAAGTTCCTCCCCTCTTCCCTTTTCCACCTCCCCTCACTACCTCGTGGTGTTCGCAATGCAAGCGACGCAAGCCTTGTGTTCCCACAGGCCATGTGGGCGGTCCAGCTTTGTGTTCCCGCGCAGCCTGGATTAATTGCTTTGGGGGTGACATTTCTCTGCGGACCGCCAACATTTTCTCATGGACCATCGGTGGTCCCCGGCCCACTGGTTGGCGACCCCTGTTTTATAGCACACTCCAAGTGGTTTGCAAAGTCAGCCTATTGCCCCCCCAACAATCTTGGTCCTCGTTTTATCGACCTCGAAAGGGTGGAAGGCTGAAGTCAACCTTGAGCCGGTGAGAATCAAACTCCTGGCAGTGGGCAGAATTAGCTTGCAATACTGCATGCTAACCACTGGGTCCCCAGGGCACGGAACAAGTTAAATCATGTTATGATCGGATGAAGTGACGTTTGGATAATTTCAGCAGTCGTTTTAACAAAAAATAATCTCCCAAACGGACTACATTTTGATTCTGTTTTATTTATCAATTCATAAGTACATGGTTTAGAGAAAAGCTGCTAAGATCAATGAAAAGTTACAAATTTAAGCGCTTCATTCTGTAGAGCTCTGCCTTCAGGATAGATAATAGAATTACAATTACAAGAATGGTAATAATATAATAAAACCAGGAAAGTCCCCTGGACTTTGTTTTATCTTAAACAGCATGGAGAAAGGAGGAGGATTATAGGTTTCAGAGAAGGAAAGGGATTCTGGAGATCATCTAGCCCAGCCCCTTCCTTGTAGTGAAATAACACTGGATTAAGACAACGGTATAAAGACGGACTGCTAAATGCCCTCCGTCTTCTTGAGACGGACATGAAATATGTGGACATGCAATTTTTTTAGAGCCATTATGTTGATTGAGACTTAGGCCTTCAAATTGTTGGATTTTCTCCATGACTGATTCCCCTCAACCTGGTTTTTCAGGTCTGCCTCCATCAGCAAGTATATATATATATATATATTTTTCCCCGCTAGAGAAACTGATCCAAAACCAATCCTCTTCTTCATGGGATTGTGGGATCCACTCAGAGAACATCTTCAAAATGCTTTGCGGATCACAGCAGTTCTAGAAACACATCAGTCCTTGAAGACATTTCTGTTTTGGGAGGAAATCAAGGGTCGAATTCTTAAGCGTGAAGCACACAACCGCTTCCCACCCCGGTCTTCCTTGTACAACTGGCGGTGCAAAGAAGAGAACCACGTTGGTTGCCTTGAGCACTAGGGGAAATGAAGAAATGAATGAAATGGAGGACTGGCAGGGGGACAGGATAGGTTTTCAAACCTTTGGAAGCTAGAAAGCAGGCTGAAATGTGACTTAGAATTGACCAAATAGTGATGCCGTTATTAGGAGAGACATTCCCTTCACAGTTAGGTTTATGGGATCACAGCCTCTTGCCTCCTGTCAGGCAATGGAAGTCTCCCCCCTCCTCCAAAAAATGGGGTCTCTCTCTCACTGGAGGTCTTTAGAGGTCATCTGTCAGAGATGTTCCCACCCAGCTTGGAGCAAAGGGGGAGGGGTCAGACTAAAGGACCTCTGGAGGTCCCTTTCAACTCTTACGGTTTGGATTCAAATTCATTTCTGTCCAGGACAGGGTAAAAGGATCTCAAATCAAGGTTGGGTTCACATGGAGATTAGAACGACGACGACGGACCCGGAAAGCAAGGAATCCCCACAACCATTTCCGAAAAGAAAGCGCTTTTCCTGTCAGTCCCCTTTTCTCTCTCTCTCTCAGTGTCTGGCCTACCTTGTCAGGGATGTTGTGGGAGATTTAAGAAGAACAACAAAATCCCAGAAAGCAGGGGAAAGGGATGTCTTGTTTCGGTCTCCTTGGGAAGACGGTGGGATATATATATGTAATCCAATAAAGATAATGTTTTATTCCATATTTTCAACCAAGTTCCATCACTCTCCACAAGAATCCAGCGATCACTTCTGGATTCTTCCTTCAAGATCAACAAGGAGGATTTTTCAAATTAACATCCGCAGATCTCCGCTTATTAAGAACAAAGCATCACCTAGTTAATTAAAGTCCTTTTAACATGCATCAGTCCAACTTTAGATTGTGTAACATTTGGATGTTGGTTGGTTTGCTTTTTAAAATCCCCTAGGACTGCAAAATGGTTTCTGGGACAATGAGCCAGTCTCATCCTTTGCTACAAATATATGACATACAACCTGGTGGGAAAGGACAAAGCTATATATCCCCCCTCACCCCCTTTTACAAAGAACAAGATTTTGAATTACCCACAAAAAGAAAAGAACAAAAATACAAACACTATGGAGTATCTCTGGGTTCGAAGAGATTTGGGGCATAAGAGTCTCTTACCTACCTCGTTCCAATATTTGAGGGGCTGCCACAGAGAGGAGGAAGGGGTCAAGCTATTTTCTAAAGCACCCGTAGGCCAGACAAGGAATAATGAATAGAAACTTGAACAAGGAGAGATTCAACCTGGAAATAAGGAGAAACTTTCTGACAGTGAAAACAATCAACCCATGGAACAGAAGTTGCCTTTGGAAGTTGTGGGAGCGCCATCACTAGATGCTTTCAAGAAGAGATTAGACCGCCATTTGTCAGAAATGGTGTAGGGTCTCCTGCTTGGGGTGGGGGGGTTGGACTAGATGACCTACAAGGTCCCTTCCAACTCTGATGTTATCTGTTAGTCGCTGTGGATTATGGCTCTTAGTCTGGATGGCATCAGCTGGGAGATCAGTGGTTCACCCTTGGGTGTTTTGGTGGGCCAACTGGGAGAACAAATGGTGAGGTCAGATGGGCCAAAGATCTCAAGCCAACAGGGCAGTTTTAGGTTCTTAAGATAACATTTCAACAGATGGTAATTGATAGATACAAAGTTGCTCAAGATGTTGTGGCCTGCCGGCAGCTGGCGGACAGTAGTCAAGTTGGGGACAAGGGTGGGATTCAAATTTTTTAACAACCGGTTCTGTGGGTGTGGTTTAGTTGGTGGGCGTGGCTTGGTGATCGTGTGACCGGGTGGGTGTGGCCTGGTGGTCATGTTATTGGCCGGGTGTGGCCAACTCAATATCACTCAGATCGAGGCACGCATCTCCTCGCCTGGCCTCTCATGACTGTAGGGATGCTGCAACAGTCATTAAGTGTGAAAAATGGTCATAAGTCACTTCTTTCAGTGCCATTGTAACTTTGAATGGTCACTCCGCACAAGCAAAATACCAGCAAATGAGGGGAAAAAAACTCCAGAGAAGTTCCTGAGACAGGAAGTCTAGTCCTGCCAAGAATGTAATAACGGTTAACGGAGAGGCAGTTTCTGTAAGCAACACCAGAATGTTTCCTTCCTGACTTCCTTACAGGATTAGGCCAGTAATTTCTTCTAACAACTGGTTCTCCAAACTGCTTAGAATGTTAACAACCGGTTCTAGTGAATAGGTGTGAACTGGGAGAATCCCATTCCTGGTTGGGGAGGTACCCGAGACATTCCTGGAGGCTGAGGAAGACTCGGCTGAGGGCTCTGCGTCAGAGGCAGAGATGGGGCCCAGACAGGCTGGCAGTCATCAGCTGCTTTCGGGCTTGGACAGCAGTGAGGTGGGGGAGCTTCTGGAACCGGTTCCCAGCCTGCACATGCGCAGAGCTGCCAAAAGAAAGGCACAATTAAGAACTCAGGGTCGACGTGGGAGTAAGGCCATGGATGGACAATGAATGGCCCCTCCCATAAGGATTAAAAGGGGAGAAAAAGGGGAGGGGGCTTTTGCAGGAAACAACTTGTTTGTTCATTTATTCCAGCCTCGTGAAGATCTGTCTGTATAACCTACAGTCGTGATGGCAAACCTATAGCACATGACCCCCAGCCAAACTTACCTGCACTGCGCATGCACACGCCTCCCAGCTGATTTTCAGCCCATTTGAGGCTGTTTTCGCCCTCCCGGAGGCTTGAGGGAAGCCTGTGCAGCCTCAGGAGGCCGAAAAACGGGCGTTCTGGAAATACCAGAAGTGGCAAAACGGGCCCGTTTTCAGCCTCCCAAGGCTGCAGAAGCTTCCCTCGGGTCTCCAGGAGGGCGAAAACGGCCTCAAACGGCCCCAAAATCAGCTGAGAGGCGCGCGCATGCGCAGCGCAGGTAAGGGTGCAAGGCAGGGGTGTTGTGCACGTATGTGCTGGGGGGGGGCGGGGTGCATTGCATTGTGGGTATCAGCATGCACACGCTTTCGCACACCCCAGCAAAACGGTTAGCCATCACTGACCTAGAGTCTCTGTGCCCAGCCCTTCCCTTTCAGCACTGTGTGTGGAAATATTTGCCGGGCAGCTTTCCAAGATAGATAAAGGTCTGAGCTAATAGTTACACCCTTGCAAGACAGTTTGCCAGACTGTTGGCTGAATGTGAATGCAATAAACTCGCACTCATATAATAAAAGAGGTTTTGCCGGGACACAGATTTTTGCTTAGTGCTTTGGGGGTGAAGCCTAGGACAGAACGCAGGACAGAACGCTCCTCCTCAGGATGGTCTACTGCAGAGCATCTGTGAAGAGAGTTAAATCTCTGAACGAAAGCTCTTAAGCCTTGACAGCAGCATGGCTGCCTCTGAAGGCCATCTTGTGCGAGACCTGAGGGCTTCCTCGGGGAAAGAAGATAGGCCCTGGAGTCGGATCCCGCAGGCCGTGGCTTGGATTTTTATATACCACTGTAACAGGGTGTCAAACTTGATTTGGTTGAGAGTCACATCAGGGTTTTGTTTGACCCAGTGGTGGGATTCAAATGTTTTTTACTACTGGTTCTGTGGGTGTGGCTTGGTGGGCATGGCAGGGGAAGGATACTGTAAACTCTCCAGTCAGAGGTGGGATTTGCCGGTTCTCTGAACTACTCGAAGTTTCCGCTACCGGTTCTCCAGACCTGGTCAGAACCTGCTGAATACCACCTCTGGTTTGACCTCAGGGGGAAGTAGCGGGGGGTGCGGCCAGGGTGGGCATGGCCAGCTCGACCACTCGTGTCAGGGATGGACTGAGCACTCCGTCAGCAAACGCAGGCTCCCGAGCTCCATTTTCGGCTGTGACGGCTTCCTGCAACACTCTGCCAGTGTAAACGGAGCCCACAGTTCTCGCGAGCTCCGTTTTCCGCTGCGACGGCATCCTGCAACTCTCTGCCAGAGAAAATGGAGATCGGGAGGGCTGTGGGCACCATTTTTGCTGGCAGCAGCACCACAGGCCAATTCTTTGCTGTTTCCAGATCTAAGCACCCCTCGGGCCGGATCCACCTCACACACCCCCGGGGCCTTGAGTTTGACAACCCCTCCTTGATAACATATGATACTCTACCCTTGATTTCTAAGTCTGTTCGTCCATGTACGTAACAAATGAAGAAGTCCCAAAGGTGTTTTTCCAAACGACAACTGGACTTCCTTGGGAGGTTTTTTCCCCCCCTTGTAAAAATTTCACTTCTCATCCAAGAAGCTTCTGTTTTTGAAGAACTTCCTACTCTGAAGTTCTTGGATGAGAAGCAAAATGTTTTCAAGGGTTAAAAAAAAAAAAAAACCCAAAGAAGTCCAGTTGCCCTTTTGGACAAAAGCAACTTTGGGACAACCGCCACCGTTTGAGAAGCTCGAAAGACGATAATGAAGAAGCTTCAGAAGCACGCTTGATTATTGGACATGAAGCGAGAGTCAGCTTTTTTCTCTCCATTTTTCCCCCTTCGCCATTGAAGCTTATTGCAGAGAGAGAGAGAGAGAGAGAGAGAGAGACTCTGTTGCGTCAAACGCCATTCAAACCCCGGATCAGACAATTTCCGCAGCGTGGATCCTCTGATGCGAGACCAGCGAGTCGCCCCGTGAGAACTGTTTCCCGCAGATGGGACACTCGTAGGGCTTCTCCCCGGTGTGGATGCGCTGATGGGACGTGAGGTTGCTGCTCTGGCTGAAGGCTCTCCCGCACTCCAGGCAGGTGTACGGCTTCTCCCCGGTGTGGGTCCTCTGGTGCAACGTGAGGTGGGCACTCCGGCTGAAGCTCTTCCCGCACTCGAGGCACAAGTAGGGCTTCTCCCCCGTATGCATCCGCAGGTGCGAGGCGAGGTTCCCGCTGAAACTGAACCGCTTGCCGCAATCCAGGCACTTGTACGGCTTGTCCCCCGTGTGAGTCCGTTCGTGGGACAGGAGATGCTTTCGACAAGTGAAGGTCTTCTCACACTGCAGGCAGCGATATCGGGCTTTGCGGGTGTGGATTTTCAGGTGGCGGGTGAGGTGGGTGCTCCGTCGGAAGCTCTTGCCGCACTCGGCACAGGTGTGCGGCCTCTCGTTCGTGTGCTTGGCCTGCTTGTGTTGGGCGAGCTTGGCCTCGTCGCCGAAGCTCTTGCCGCAACGGAAACACTTGTACAGTTTCTCGGCCAGGTGGACCCTTTTATGGGAAATCAGCCGGGTGCTTCGGTAGAAGCCCTTGCCGCACTCCGAGCACTTGTATGGTTTCTCCCCCCGGTGAAGCTTTTGATGCAGAATCAGATAATCTCCCCGGCTGAAGCTTTTCCCGCACTCGAAACATCGGTAGGGCTTCTCACCTGTGTGAGTCCTCTGGTGCCTGGTGAGATCCGACTTGCAACTGAAAGTCTTCCCGCACAGGGCACACTTATTCGCGCTCATCCCTTCGGTGTTCGGATGCTCAAGTATCGTTACAGACACCTCAGTGGGTTCCTCTTTAATCTGGATGTTATCTGCTGGAATACAGAGGGGCGAAAAAACAAATCTTAGGAGTCTGGAAAAGGGCTGGCCTGTCAGATAACCGGATTAAAAAGCCAACCCCGTACAGGCCAGGAATACTGAATACCATTACGGTAAAACAAAATCCAATCAAGAAGCATTTTTGTAGCTCAGAGTTGACATGAGGGGCCCTTGGTAGCTCTGAGTTTGGTGGTTTTCTTGCAGACGTTTGGATTTCATCGTCTTAATGCAATCCTAAATTGCATTAACAGAGGGATCATACAATCAAGATCAAGTGAGGTACTAATACTACTCTATAAAGCCTACGTAAGAGCACACCTAGAGTACTGCATCCAGTTTTGGTCACCACGCGATAAAAAAGATGTTGAGACTCTAGAAAAAGTGCAGAGAAGAGCAACCAGGATGATTAGGGGACTGGAGGCTAAAACATACGAAGGACGGTTACAGGAACTGGGCTTGGCTAGTCTAGGGAAGAGAAGGACCAGGAGAGACAGGATAGTGGTCTTCCAATATTTGAGAGGCTGCTCCAGAGAGGAGGAAGGGGTCAAGCTATCTTCTAAAGCGCCTGTAGGCCAGTCAAGGAATAATGGATGGAAACTGAACAAGGAGAGATTTAACCTGGAAATAAGGAGAAACTTTCTGACAGAATAATCAACCAATGGAACAGAAGTTGCCTTCTGAAGTGGGAGCTTCATCACTGGAGGCTTTCAAGAAGAGACTGGACTGCCCTCTGTCAGAAATGGTGTAGGATCTCCTGCTTGGGTGTGGGGTTGGACTAGATGACCTACAAGGTCCCTTCCAACTCAGTTAATCTGTTAAGTCATCTGTTAAGTCTGTTAAATCCTTGCTAGCACTGATGATGTTACCTAGTTGGGTACTGAAACGTCTGCAAGAAAACCACCAAGCTCAGAGACAACCAAGGACCTTCAATAACATCATCGGCCAAGTCTTGCTGGGCTTCCTTCTCCCACCTTTTATCTTTTGTAAGAAACAGGGAAGGGGTTGCCCAAAACGTTTTCACAAATTACTTTCTTGGTCAGGGCTCATGTCCCCTTTATCTGACCACTGCAGCCTCTTCCTCTTCCTTCTCCTGGCCTTCAACGCCATTTTCTTCTTGGGTAGTTCTTGAGTTACAACCGACCAGAAAATTATGACCCCAGCTTCAAAGTTCTGACAGTTTGGAGGCCCCCTCCACAGTCACAGGGTCAAATTTCGGGCAGCGTGAGACATGACTGGATTTACAGTCCCAGCTTTTCGCAAAACTGTGCCTATAGTGAATTATTGGTTGGCTTGACGACAATAGTGTTTTGTTTCACGGCTCTTACAGCCAAGCCTTTGTTTAACAACTCCTGCAAGAAAGGTAATAAAATTCCATTTGTCGTGACTGTTACAACATATGACCATAATGGGCAGGGCTCCATTACGGTCGCACGTTGAGGACTACCTGTATAGGAAACTCCCATCATAGAAACTCTCAAGCAAAGATTGGATGGCTAAGTTACCTTCCAGAACTACAGCTGGAACTGGAGACATCTCATCTGACACCGTGATCAGTTTCACAACCATTTTGAGTCAAGAACGAACCACGCTGGTCTGAATCCAAGATGGAACCCAGGCCATGATCGGAAGAATCCAACTAATATTACTGAATATGGCTGCGATGGTGAACCGATGGCAAGTGTGACACAAGTGGAACACAGAGCCCTTTGTACCGGCACATGAGCTGCCAGCAAATTTACCTCACTGAGCATGTGCGCGCGCCTCACAGCTGATTTTCGGCCAGTTTGGGGCCTTTTTCGGCCTCCCAAAGGCTTGAGGAAGGCTTCTGCAGGCTTCTGCAAGCATTGCAGGCGGAAAACTAGCCCCGTTTCGTCACTTCCGGTATTTTCGGAAGAGCAGGAAGTGACAAAACAGGGCTAATTTTTGGCCTGTAAAGCTCGCAGAAGCCTTCCTCAAGCCTCTGGGAGGCCAAAAAGGGCCTCAAACCAGCCAAAAATCAGCTATGAGGCTCAGTGCAGGTAAGGGGGTGGCAGGGGGAATTGTGCGCACATGCATAGAGGGCGTGGGGGGGGCGCGCACCTATTGGGTGCTGGCACACGAGCGCAAGTGTGCAAGCGCGCACACAATTTTTCGCACAGAAGCCCAAAATGTTAGCCACCATTGCTATATAGCGTTTCCTGCCTAAGTAGCGGGTTGGACTAGACCAGGGGCTTCCAACCTTGGCCACTTTAAGACGTGTGGATTTCAACTCCCAGAATTCCTCAGCCAGCTTTCCTAGCTGAGGAATTCTGGGAATTTTAGTCCACACGTCTTAAAGTGGGCAAGATTGGAGACCCCTGAACTAGATGACCTCCAAGGTCCCTTCCAATTATCCCACCCCCACGTTGTTTCTATTATTTCTGTTTCTATTATTTCTATTTTTATTCTATTCTACTTGGCTTCTTCTCGTGAGTCTCGCTGGCTCTAGAGCTAATTTTTCGAACCTGGGACATGAGAATGAGTTCGAAAAGGACAGAGAGCTGGTCTCTTGGCTAGGCTCACAAGAGGGTAGATATTTATTACACTCACCCACTTCCACCGGAGGAAAATTATTGTCTTGAGAACTTCCTGGCGAACGTTTCAGCTGGTGCTCTGAAGTGAAGCTTTCGGGGTGGAAACCTTCCTCTGTGGTTGATCTGGCCATCCAGTCTTCTTCAGGAGGAAAAAAAAAAAGAATGTAAAACATTTCAGGCTTATCTTTCGCACGCAATGTTCAGCATAATGAAAAAAAAATCATAAGGTAAACAACTTTCTAATCACTTGGCGAAAGTCTAAAATTCCAAACTAAGTTCCAATTGAACCCACAAGGGATGTCTGCGTGGTTTGAGAAGTAAATAAATAAAAAGAGCGAATATGGTACAAGGTCAACTTTATTGATAATAGTTGCAAGCCGTTTGTACAAACTGTTGCTTAGGAATAAGGAAGCTTATTAAATCCATGCTAGATTCACCCAACATGCTTAATCAGGTCAGGGCTTCAATAGTTTTTCTCTATTATACAGCCGTTCAGGTGACGGTCTTGGCCGAGAACACCCACCAAGTCATAAAGGGGCCATCATAACAGATCACAGATAATCAGAGTTGGAAGGGACCTTGTAGGTCATCTAGTCCAACCCCCCGCCCAAGCGGGAGACCCTACACCATTTCTGACAGATGGGAATCCAATCTCTTCTTGAAAGTCTCAAGTGATGGCGCTCCCACAACTTCCGAGGGCAACTTCTGTTCTATGGGTTGATTGTTCTCTCTGACAGAGAGAAAGTTTCTCCTTATTTCCAGGTTAAATCTCTCCTTGTTCAGTTTCCATCCATTATTCCTTGTCTGGCCTACAGGAGCTTTAGAAAATAGCTTGATCCCTTCCTCCTCTCTGTGGCAGCCCCTCAAATATTGGAAGACCGCTATCATGTCTCCCCTGGTCCTTCTCTTCACTAGACTAGCCAGGCCCAGTTCCTGTAATATGTTTTAGTCTCCAGTCCCCTGATCATCCTGGTTGCTCTTCTCTGTACTTTTTCTGGAGTCTTAACCTCTTTTTTATAGTGTGGTGACCAAAACTGGATGCAGTACTCTAGGTGTGGTCCTGCTAAGGCTTTACAGAGTGGTATTAGTACCTCCCTTGATCTCGATTGTATCCCTCTGAGGTAGACACAATGTAATTGTATACAGTTAATTGGATACAATGTGATTATTGTTATTATGGTAAGGAAATTGTATGAACCATAAATATTACCACACAAGATATTTGAACCCAGAAGATACACTGTTTCAAGAAAAGATGGAATGTTTGTCAAAATAAAATAAAAAACTTTTTTTTTAAAAAAAAAGAAAAAGGTCGAAAAATAGGGCAAAACTCATTGAACAAATGTCTCGCTTCACAACATAAATTTTGAGCTCAATTGTGGTCGTATGTTGAGGACTGCCTGTACTTTGCAAGGCAGTCCCAGACACCGTGACTGAGCTGTTGTGATGTCACAGGACGAACATCCCGGCTGCTGAGAATTCCTGTTGGGTTATCAATAGATAACAAGGGAAATGGACCACAGAACCCACAAGGGAGCTAAAAGTAACCCTGGCCCAGAACGGAATTTCAGGGCAATTTCAAGACCCCTCCATTATCCGTTATTGACCTATTCCTCTTTTACCTGACGGAAGGGCCTCTTCACTGTCATCTTCCTCCTTGATGATGACACGCAGGAGTCCCAGTTCAGAGTCCCAGAAAGACTGGGTGGCGTTGGAGCAATCTGGACTTCTAGACTCCTACAAGCACAGAGAAATTCAGCCAGACTCAAGGAACTCAGCCTGCCTTGCACCCATCCCCTTAACCGCAGAATCGGGCAACTTCGGGGTTTTGTTTTGGTTGATTTCCTATTAAATACATTCCTTAGTGCTTCATAAACATCTTGTTGTTCTGGGTATTTAATGTGCTTAACAATACAAATTTACATTCTTAAAGCTCCAGCCCTTTTTCCCAACCATTGGCAAAATAGATTCCATGTTTGATAATATTCTGTTTAATTTTCCGTGTCGATCGATCCATTTCTGCACAGTCTAGTACCCTGATGGCGAACCTATGGCATGCATGCCACAGGTGGCACACAGAGCCATTTGTGCCGGCGTGTGAGCTGCAGGCAAACTTACCTCACTGCGCATGTGTGCACCTCACAGCTGGTTTTCAGCCAGTTTGAGGCCTTTTTTTGGCCTCCCAGAGGCTTGAGGAAGGCTTCTGCAGGCTTCTGCAGGCTTTTCAGGACAAAAAATAGGCACGTTTCATCACTTCCTGTTTTTCTGGAAATACCGGAAGTGACAAAATGGGCCTAGTTTTTGACCTGAAAAGCCTGCAGAAGCCTTCCTAAAGCCTCTGGGAGGACGAAAATGGCCTCAAACCAGCTGAAAATCAGCTGTGAGACGCAGTGCAGGTAAGGGGGCTGTGTGGGTGGGTTGGTATTGCGCACGCATGCATAAGGGGCGTGGGGGGGCACGCATTGCTTTCTGGGTGCTGGCACATGAGCACGAGTGTACAAGTCCGCACACAATTTTTGGCACAGGAGCCCAAAAAGGTTAACCATTACTGGTCTAGTATCTCCCTGACTATCTCTTCATTTATATCGATATCTTCCTTTTTCCAGTATTGTGCAAATATAATTGAGACAATGTGATATTAAGTATATGCTTCTCTTATCATTTTTTTCTGAGACTATACCTAATAAAAACAGTTCAGGTTTAAAATCTACATGTTTCCCTATCATCTTTTCTAGCCACCTATGTATCTTTGCCCAATCTTTTTTTTTTTTTGCTTTTTCAAAAGTCCACCACATATGATTATAGGGTCAGTGTGCATGCTGCTGCATCAGAAGGTGGCATCGCAGCATCGCGCATCACATAGAGGCTTGGGGGTTCAGTTCAGGTTTAAAATCTACATGTTTCCCTCAACATCTTTTCACCTATGTATCTTTGCCCAATCTTTTATTTTTTTTGCTTTTGCAAAAGTCCACCACATATGATTATAGGGACGCGGGGCCTCAGTGGCTAAGATGCTGAGCTGGTCGATCAGAAAGGTCGGCAGTTCGGCGGCTCGAATCCCTAGCGTCGCGCATCACAGAGTGAGCATCCGTTACTTGTCCCAGCTTCAATTACATATTTAACTTAAAAAAAAAAAAGTAGGCAGATATTTTCAGATTTGCCAATTGAGGGTTTAGGTTAGGGCAGGATCCAACTTTACTTTCTATCTCAGCCACAAATTAGAGGCAGATATTTCTCTCTCTAGGCACACTGAGAATATATCTGCTGAATAAAACTGTGCATTGGTGACAGGAAGGGCATCCGGCCAGTAAACACTCAGCTACATTCAGTTGCTCAGACTCTACTCCGCAAGGGATTATGAGTCATTAAAAGAGGGTGGTGACGGTTAGCACTTAGACTTACATACCTCTTCACAGCCCTCTCTAAGCGGTTTACAGAGTCAGCCTATTGCCCCCAACAGTCTGGGTCCTCATTTTACCCACCTTGGAAGGATGGAAGGCTGAGTCAACCTTGAGCCTGGTGGGAATTGAATTGCCAAGGCAGCCGGCAGTCAGCAGAAGTAGCCTGCAGTACTGCACTCTAACCACTGTGCCACCACAGCCCTGCCAGGTGCTCGTGGGGGGACTCTGGACCACTCACTGTCAAACTAGCCTACCTCCCAAGATTGTTGTGGGGCAGAAAACGGGAAGAGGGAGCATTCTTTGTGTGGTGTCTTTGAGTAAACGAAGATTGATGCTCAAATGCTAAAAGTTAGTTTAGAAGCTTAAAGAAAAGCCAGGTGAGTCTGATAATTACCATTTTGTGTTCTTTTGCCGATTCCTGAAAGTAGTTGTGCTGCAATTCGCAATTAGGGTTTGTCTTTTGGCCGGAGTCCTGAATGCTTCACTCCCAAGAATTCCCACCAAGGTTGACTGGATTTATTTTCAGCTTTGTGTATCCACCACTGCAACCTAGATGATGGAAAATCGGGTTGTTAGAATAAAGTCGACAATAAGAATCATTTACAAGCTCGCTTGTTTTATTTTTTTTAACGTTCATGACGGAAACGTGTAGAATTATTGAATTGTGGAGTTGGAAGGGGCCACTAAGATCGTGTAAGGCAACGTTTCTCAATTCTAAAAGCAGTTTTAAGGTATGTGGACTTCAACTCCCAGAATTCCCCAGCCAGCATGTCAGTCCTATCCTCTGCAATGGGGAGGTAAAAAATCAGTCAAACCATCCTCTAGATCCTATAGTCTCTCCTTAAAACCTCCAGCAGCGGAGAACTCACAGAGCTTCAAATAACAAGTTAAGAAGGAGCTGGCGTCGCAACGGTACGGTCTGCAATTGAGCTCTAAGATTGCAGCCGATATCTTCGCCCCTGGCCGGTCCAAATGGACCTACACCATCCCACAGAGACGGTGATCGTGAAGGGCATATCCTGTGGATCCCAGGGACACCGCAAAGTCCCTGGTTGACCCAGGAGAAGTCCTTTTTGCCGGCGGCGGAGAGGCAGCCCCAAAGCTGCTGAAGTCGGGACAGCTCCGGAAAGGAAGAGGCTGAAAGAGAAAGTGTGTCGGCTGGGTGAGAATCCTTTTTTTACTAACATTTTGAGACTTGAAAAGACACTCTGAGTATAAGAAGAAACCTGTGAGATTTTTGACAAAACTGAATAAGCAGCGACTTGGCTTTTTTTTCCTTACTCTTTTTTCTTTTTTTTACTGGACTTTATTGTGACTTAGCAGTTAACCGGACTGAATTTTCTTTTATATATATATTTACTTTCTTATTCTCCTTCTTGATTTCTTAAATTTTTTTTTTTAGACTAGAGGCTCCCTTTGGTTACTTTTCTTTTTATCTATACATGCATATATTTTCTCTTCTTTTTTAATCTCAATTACGTTTTCCTGGGAGGAGGGGCAAAGTGAGAATTAAGAAACTTTGTAACACTGCTAACTAGAGGCTTGAAAATATTTTACTTGAAGTGGAGAGAACTGTGAAAGACTCCTTCTCAAGGACATTTCAACTTGATAAGATAAGAGGGAAGAGCGTGGCAGAATATTATTACAGATGTTCTTCTGGACTTCTATCAACAATTTAACACTTGAAGTTTGGCTTTGAAGCTTGTGGAGAAGAGAGTCATAATAAGAGCCTTGGACAATTAAACACAGTGCAGTGTGTTTTCTTATCTTCTTTTAGTTGTGCTACCCCTCCTTACCAGCTTTACTGTAAACTTTTATTTTAGCAATATTTTTATTTTTGCTTTTTATTTTAAAGGGAAAGCCTCAGAATTTTTCTCCTTTTCTTTTTTTCCCTTTTTCCACTGGGATTTTTGCTTTTTCCATCCATGTTCTTGGACTATTTTGGTTTTTTTTTATTATTGAGATTTTTTAACTGGATTAAAGTGTGAAGAACCTGAAGAAATTTTTCCTTTCTTTTGTTCTTTTTTTTTAATTATCATTGGGCTTTTTCCTTCTTTTTATTTTTATCCTTTATTGTGGATTATTTCATAATTGGATTAGGGTCCAGAAGAACCCGAAGAATTTTTCTTTTCTTTTTCCTTTTTACCATTGGGCTTTTTACTATTGGGCTTTTCCATTTTGGATTATAATTGGCTACCTTACCAATTGGATTAAAGTTTAAAAGAACTTGAAGGTCTTGAATCATTTAAAATGAGTTGGAAACTCATACCTTCTGGCGTCTCTACCTCTAGTTCTGCCTCCCCACCATCTGGAGGACAACGTTTAATCCAGGCAATGTTAAAGCAAGATAAAGAACAAGAAAAAGTGACTTTACAGATGATTATGCAAGGAATCCAAGATAAAATCAGATACTGATTGAACAAAGAATAGAGAACATCGAACAAAGAACAGGGAAGACCGATGAAAAAGTGGAAAATATTCAACAAATGATGGCGAAGTATGATGAGAGATTCCAAAAAATCGAAGAAGAAGGTAAACAAAGAGAGAAGATTGGAAATATTGACAGCAGACTAACAGTGGTTGAACAAGATAAAAGTGGGATGCTGAAGTGGGAGATGGAGAGGTCAGAATTCTATCTCAAATTTCAAAACATAGGAAGAGGAAGAAAAAGGACAAAATTTGGCTGTGATAATGATAGAAATTCTGGCTGATGCTTTGGAAATAACAGAGGAAAAGATGATGGATGGAGTAGATGAGGTATACCGAGTTTTCATAAGATATGCGATGAGAAATAATTTACCAAGAGAAGTCCACATCAGATTTACCAAAAAATCCATCAAAACACAAATATTACAAGCGGCAAGAGAGAAGACGTTGAATTTCAAAGACAAAGAGATTGTCGTTTTAAAACAAATACCCAGAAGAGTGAGAGAGATGAGAAGAGAATATCAATTCTTGACCAAAATGCTACTGAAAAAGGAGGTGAATTATAGATGGCTGATTCCAGAAGGTTTAATGTTCACGTGGCAAGAACAGAGACACAGAATTGATTCAATTGAGAAAGCAGAACTTTTTTACGCAGAATTTTTCAGAAGGAGAGAGGAAGAGGCAGAAAAAGAGGTCTCATTAATTGAATTCCAAAAGGAACAAATGGGGACTGAAAAAGAAGAAGGCGCAATAGGTGGACAGGTGGATATCAAAGAACAACGTGAACCAAGATCTACAAGAGCTGTCAAACCTAACTACAAAATATAATCATGGAAGAGAAAAAACTGATTACAATGAATATAAATAGACTTAATTCAGCTGTTAAAAGAAGGAAAATTTTTTCATAAATTAGGGAAATTAAAGTTTGATATAATTTGTTTACAAGAAGTACACATTAAAAAACAACATGAACAATTGTTAATACAGCCAAAATTAGGGAAAATATTTACTTCTTTGACTCAATGTAAGAAAAGAGTGGTTTTATACATTAAAGAGGCTACCCCAGCAAAATTGATTTACACTGATGAAGATAGAAGAGTATTAATGGCGTAAATAATGGACAATAATATAAAAATACTCTTGATTGCAATTTATGCTCCGAATGATAAACAAGAAGAATTCTATAAAAAATTACACATGAAAATAACTGGACTGGACTATGCCAATATAATTATGATGGGAGACTTTAATGGAATTGTGGACAATAAACTGGACTATACAGCAACAACAACAAAGCAAAATAGAAAGATTCTCCCTAAATCCTTTTTTAAAATGACAGACGAATTAACCTTAAAAGATATATGGAGAGAAAGAAATGCTAAAACCAAACAATACACTTTCTATTCAAATAGACATTTATCAGGGTCCAGATTAGATATGATTTGGATCTCAACAGAATTAATATCTAATATTCAAGAAACAAATATTGAAACAAGTACTTGGACAGACCATAACCCAATGACAATTAAACGGAAGGGACAAAAAAAAAAAGATCGAGATGGACGCTAAATAATACTATCTTAAAGGAAAAAGATTTTATACAATGGACCGAGAAAGAACTGCCTTTTTTCTTTAGAGAAAATAAAAAAGAAGATACTTCAATTCAGAATGTTTGGGATACAATGAAGGCATATGCCAGAGGCTTGATAATAGATTACATGAGAAAAAAGAATATCAGGAAAAGGCAAGCCACTAAAACAAGTTAAGAACTTCAAATGACATTTACTTGTCCCAAAGGTGCTTTTTCAAGAGGCAACCAATTTCTTTTTCTTTTTTACTTGAACTGAAGAAGCTTCTTGGATGAGGAGTGAAACGTCTTCCAAGAAAAAAAAACAGAAAGTCCAGTTGCCTCTTGAAAAAGCACCTTGTAGAATGGATAATTGAGGCTATGTAAATAATTATAATGGAATACGACGGACAATACAACGGATGTAAGTTAACTGTATAAATATATAAATATATATATAAGATATGTGTCATATACTTTAGTTTGTGTGCCAAAAATGATGCCAGGATGACCACACCAATATTTTAATGTTCAATATTTTAATGATATAATCAATAAATTATTTATTAAAATAAATAAATAAATAACAAATTAAGAACATCAAATAACATTTACTTGTCCCAAAGGTGCTTTTTGAAGAAGCAACCAATTTCTTTCTTTTTTTTTTTTTTTACTTGAACTGAAGAAGCTTCTTGGAAGAGGATTGAAACGTCTTCAAAGGAAAACCGGAAAGTCCAGTTGCCTCATAAAAACGCATCTTTGGGGCAACCATCAGTTGGATGACCGAGAATCTCTATAGATAACATTTAAGTTTTATTTATTTCATGTATATGTCACTTTTTCAGGAGTTCAGAAGCGATCCGCCTTCACCACTGTACATTTATCAATACTAAGCACTTTGAAGATGTGACCCATTATTTCAATTACACGTGTTTAGAAGGATTTTTATCTCCTTAGTCCAGTATTTTCCTTGTTTCTTTTATATACTGCTAGCTTCCACTGGCTCTTGGCAGTTTGCAATTGTGTTAACATTGACACAATAAAACCGACAGTGCATTCAAAACAAAAACCATGTTGCCGGATAATCCTCCAGCATGCCCTGTGGAAGAATGGTTATTTTATTTTATTTTTCCTGGGCTTACTGTTTTCCTATCTCAAAAAATGATAGTGGGTTTCTCTGTACGAATTCAGAATAAAAACATCATCCAAAGAGAGTGAAGGAAGCATAATGCCATAGAGAGGAAATCTCTCTGCCCAGACCCTTGATTAAATTAGTATAATAGCCCCTTCTGAGAATAAAAGCAGTTTTTCTCCAGTCTTCTGCCATCTGTGCTAGATTCCAAATCCCAGAATGCTCTGCTAGGAGCACTTAGAATGCCATGTTGGCTAGGGATTCTGGGAGTTGAAGTCCAACAGGGGTACCTGTTGGGGAAAGTTGATGTGGGGAATAGGAAGAGCCAAGTACAGGTTCATTTTTAGCCATGAAAACTGGACAGTTTGGGGCAGATCAGCCTACCTCACAAGCATGTTGTGGCAATACAACAAAAGGCAATCTTTTTGAGCTTTTGGAGAAAAGGTAGGCTAAAAATCCATCCAAAAAGGTTATTTCCTCCCTCCTCCCAGTTTGTTTCCTCTGCAGTACATAAATCACTGAAGAAGCAGCCATTACTTTATTTTTGAATAGTTTATTAAATTTTCACCTTAAAAAAACAAGTTCTATATACACTTTTTGCCGTTATTTGTGACATCAGTTATACCATTCTCACATATATATTTACAATTATATTTTAAACCTCCTACTTTTGCATTACATTTTCTTTCGAATTTCTAACCAGACATACCATTTCCCCAATTATTTTATTATTGTCATCCTGATTTATCACTTGTTGCTGGTATGTACACTGAGAGCTTTTGCACCAGAGACCAATTCTTTGTGTCTCCATCACACTTGGCCAATAAAGAATTTTATCTTCTATTAAGAAGATCCCAGCTGCCATTGTAAAGTCCTCCATGGCAGAAAGCTAAGGTTGGGGATGCTAACCTAGGCCACTCAAGTAAATGAGGCACTTTGCGTATTTCAGATTCAAAGGGAAAAAAGGCAATTGAGACCAATCAAGAGTAAGAAGAAAAAGCCCAAAAAAGGACCATTATTTGAAGGACCGGAAGAGGTTTACAGGTAGTCCTAGACCTACGACCACCATTGAGGCCAACATTTTTGTTGCTAAGTGAGACATTTGTTAAGTGAGCTTTGACCCATTGTACGACCTTTCTTGCCACAGCCATTAAGTGAATCACTGCCTTTGTTAAAATTAGTAACAGAGCCGTTAAGTGAATCTGGCTTGTCCATCCACTTGGCTTGTCAAAAAGGGATCACGTAACCTCCAGGGATATTGCAACCGTCATACATGCGAGTCAGCTGTCAAACATCCGTAAGGGTGAAAAAAAAAAGTCACTTTTTCCAGTGCCACTGTCATTTTGGATGGTCGCTAAACGAACTGTTGCAAGTTGAGGACTACCCCGTGCCGCTGTCATTTTGGATGGTCGCTAAACAAAGTATTGCAAGTCGAGGACTACCCTGTGCCGCTGTCATTTCGGGACGGTCACTAAACGAACTGTTGCAAGTCGAGGACTACACCGTGCAGCTGTCATTCCGGGACGGTCGCTAAACGAAGTGTTGCAAGTCGAGGACGACTACCCTGTGCTCCAGGGGAGGCCTTCCCGAGGCTTGCACCTTACACGTGTGCGGGGGTAATGCGTGCACACGCATGTGCAGACATGCCATTTCTACCCTCCAAAACGCCCCTCTCCTCATTCCTTCCCTCCCAAGCGGATCCCCCTCCAGTTTCACAGCGGACACTCGTGCGGGTTGCGTGGGTGGGAAGGAAGGGCCGGTCAAGAACCGGGAAGCAAGCGAGCGGGATCTCGAGGGAGGCCGGAGGTGTTTGCAACGGGTCGAGAGAGAGCCGAGACCGGCCGGCCGGGCTGATCGGACCGCGATCCCGAAGGGGAAACGGTCTGAATAGGGAGGAATTGGGGAGGGGCGGGGGGGGCGATTGTTACTTCTCTCGGCTGTTCCCCGGGGCGGCTCTTCCTTCCTCCTTCCCTCCCTCCCTCGGCTGTCAAGTCCGGCCGCTCACCTTGGCGCGCGCGCCGCGCTCGGGCTCCGCTGGTTGTAGCTTTTCCGCGCGGAGAAACAGGAAAAGGTTCCCCGCCGTCTATTCTAGGCAGCCGAACTCGTCTGCTTTTGCTTTTTTTTTCCCTTTCTTTTTTTTTTAATGCCCTTTAAAACCCGCCCCCTTTCCCGGGAGTAAGCGTGGACGGCTTGGGATAATGGCGGGCGCCTTTCTTTCTCCCCACCTCCACCTCCCCTTTGGCGCCTCAGCAGGGCAAAGGAGCCCCGTAAAAGGTTCCCTCTCTCTCCCCCTTTAGCCCGGCGGTGGGAGGAGAAAGGAGCAGCCGCCCCAAAGAAGGCGCTTTTCCTTCAGAAGCGGGACGGTGCCAAGGAGAGAAGCCATATAGAAATACAGGGGTGGGGAAACGATGGCCCCCTTGATGAGTTTGTGGACTTCAACTCCCAGAATTCCTGAGCCAGCCGTGCTTATGAGCCACGCTGGCTGAGGAATTCTGGGAGTTGAAGTCCATAAAGGAGCCATCGTTTTTCCCATGCTGGCTCAGGAATTCTACAATTAACAATCAATTAACAATGAAAGGGACCTTGGAGGTTTTCTGGTCCAGGGGTCTCCAACCTTGGCAACCTTAAGACTTGTGGACTTCCAACTCTCAGAATTCCTCCTCCAGTCATGTTAGCTCAGGAATTCTGGGGGGACCTGCATAAGCGCACCAACGTGCCTATCCTCCCTGTCTTTTTGTTTCTTTTTCTTATTCGTATCCATTTTATGCATTCATAACCACGTTTACGCTTATACCTGTTATCTAATAATCGCTTGACAAAATAAAATAAATAAATAAAATAAAGTTGCCAAAGTTGGAGACCCCTGTTCTAGTCCAATCCCTCGCTCTTCTCTTCTTCCCCCAACAAACTAAAACGACTCCCGTTTCCATGCAGTTTCACAGGCTGCTGAAAAATAACAAAAAGGTTTCAAATCAGTTGTCCTCTTCTCTAGTTATTTTAATTTTGTCTTCTTCCTTGTATAGAGCTCTGTGTTTCTCCATCTTAGCAACTTTTAAGATGGATGGATTTCAACTCCCAGAATTCCCCAGCCAGCAAATTCTGGGAGTTGGAAGTCCATCCATCTTAAAGTTGCTAAGGTTGAGAAACGCTGACACAGATGTTCCAGATATTTCCAGCCCAGCCTTCTACTACACAAGCATGTGGTGGCTATGATGTCCACTGGGCAAGATTTCTCTAAAAAGGCTTTTATTACCATCCGAGCATTTACACAACTTTGTTAAGATGGTGAAGTGTGAGCTGCACTCACTCAACTGTCTTCAAAAAGAAAAAAGATTGACTTGTGATTTCTCACTTAGGGGGTTATTTGGTGAGAGAAAAACAACTGCATTCTGATTTAAATTGTGATGACCCGGGGTGTGGCACAAAGGCAACACAGTCAGATAATCAGTAGGAGTCCCATTATTAGCTCCAACTTTGCCCTCAGTGTCCTGGTTACCTTCTGGCTGGAGAAAAACTCTCCCGTGAACAGCCGTTGGCTGCAGAGAATCAAATCCAAAAGATGGTCAACAAAAACTGTAACTATAAGTCCAATCAAGGCAAGATGAGGTAATTAGTCTGGCAGGGCAAGAGAAGGAATTCCAGACGTGAAGGAACGGTAGTAATTCAACACAGTTGGGAGGTTGCCAGGAACACAGATAACCAAAGTCAACAAACGTTTGTTCCCAGCAGATGCTGCACTCAGCATGCATTTCTTTTAAATTTTCTTCCCAGGTGTGGCTAATTAAGGGACTCAGGGCCCTTTCCTCCCCCATAAGCCACGCAACCCACATTGCTCTCTTCTCCATTCCTCCCTGCGTGCCCTAGGATGAAGAGGGGGTGAGCCTGGGTCTTCCTCTGAACTGCCTCTCCCTTGTTCTACCTCTTCCCTGCTCTGCCCAGCCAGACTTTGCCCTTCCCCAGTTTCCTCCACAGTCAATGGAGCCACACTCCCACGCCTGTCAGCTGTTCCTCTTTCTTCTTGGATTCAGACTCTTGACAGGGGCATGACATAAATGATAAATTTAACCCACCCATACACTCTTGAAAAAATGTGTCACTTTTATTCTGAAAAAGATTGAATGTCGCTTCTCCTTTTGCAAGCGTCGCTTGAGATTGTCTGAGAAAAATTCTCAAGTGCTGAAGAGGACTTGATTGATCACAAAAGCCTTTGCTACGGTCTGATTCCCTCCTTGTTCTTTCCCCACATGGATTTTCTGATGGGTAGCCAGGCAATCTCCCCGGCTGAAGCTCTTCCCGCATTCAGGGCACCGATAGGGTTTGACCCCCGTGTGGAGCCGCTGATGCCGGATCAGGTCCGAGTTCTGACTGAAGCTCTTCTCGCACTCGGAGCACTTGTAGGGTTTCTCCCGGGTGTGGATCCGCTGATGCCTGACGAGGCTCGAATGGGCGCTTAAGCTTAGGCCGCAGTCAGAGCAACTGAAGGGCTTCTGGCCCGTGTGCATCCTCAGGTGCATCTCCAAGATGGACTTACGAAGGAAAGTCTTGCCACAGTTGGAGCAGTCGTAGAGCTTCTCCAGCCGGTGGACTCTCTGGTGGGATGTAAGGTTCGCTTTATGACCAAAGCCCTTTCCGCAGTCCAGGCATTTATGGGGCAGTTCTCGGCTGTGGAGTCTTTGATAGAGAGGGGGGCCCTTTCCGAAGGCTGAGTTTTTACTGGGTCTCTCCTCTGGGATGACAACGAGGCACTGGTTTTTCCTCTTCTTCCGCTGCTTTTCCTGAGGAAATGGAACCTCGTCCACATCCGCGGTCCGATCCGACACAGATTTAGCCTCTTCTCCCGCCCTTCCTGCCTCTGCACCTTCCTGCATCTGTGAACCGTCTGGATTCCAGGCGATTTCTCTCAGACCTTCGCATCTGGCTCTTTCTAACCGTTGGCGTGTTTCACCTCCATCGTCCTTCTCGGAGACACCTTCTGGAGAAGGGAAAGAGAGAGAGAGAGAGACCAAAATGAAATCCAGTTAGTTCTCGACTTACAACGGTTGGTTTAATGACCGTTCAAAGTCAAAGGGGACATCAGATCACTTAACAACCATGTTACTAACTGAACAACTGCAGTGATTCTCTTACATACACAGTCTCCTTAGCACTAAATAAGATGATGGTCCTAGTGAATGGAATATTTCTGATTTACAGATTACAGATAATCAGAGTTGGAAGGGACTTTGTAGGTCATCTAGTCCAACCCCCTGCCCAAGTGGGAGACCCTACACCATTTCTCACAAATGGCAGTCCAATCTCTTCTTGAAAGTCTCAAGTGATGATGCTCCCACAACTTCCGAGGGCAAAGCTGTTCCATGGGTTGATTGTTCTCACTGTCAGAAAATTTCTCCTTATTTCCAGGTTGAATCTCTCTCCTTGTTCAGTTTCTATCCATTGTTCCTTGTCTCGCCTACAGGAGCTTTAGAAAATAGATTGACCCCCTCCTCTCCGTAGCAGCCCCTCAAATATTGGAAGACCGCTATCCTGTCTCCCCTGGTCCTTCTCTTCCCTAGACTAGCCAGGCCCAGTTCCAGTAATGATTTTTCACATGTTTTAGTCTTCAGTCCCCTAATCATCCTCTTCTATGTACTTTTTCTAGAGTCTCAACATCTTTTTCATAATTTGGTAACCAAAATTTATATTTCATATTTAGTGTTTCACCTTGTAACAGAATGACATTCAAAATACGCTGTATAACTGAAAGATGGTTTTTATTTGTTGTTTTTGTTGTAAAAATAAAAATAAATTCAAACAAAAAAGAATGATGTTCAAAGTATGTGTTTGTATATTACTAAATATTAAATCAGAAATATTCAATTTACCGAGACCATTCTTACATTTATTTCTAAGGAGACAATGTGTGTAGGCCAAACCTCTTTTTGATTCATGAACACATCCACAATTCTTTTTTAAAAAATGTTCAAATCTAATCAGCAGTCCTGTGATTTCTTGATGGTCTCCCATCCATGTAGCAACCCTACTCCAAGCTCCAAACTCCAATCCCAAGCCAAAAAAAATACAGGATTGTCAAAGCGATTAGGAGAATCTGTGGGGTGAGGTTTTTTTTCCCCTCTATTGTAAGCTTGCTTAGTTTTTCATGTAGGCCCTGCTTTAAGAAAAAGGAGTGATTTTAGAAGGATTTTAACCCCAAAGATCTAGTGCAGGGGTCTCCAACCTTGGCAATTTTAAGACTTGTGGACTTCAACTCCCAGAGTTCCTCAGCCAGCAAAGCTTGTTGAGGAACTCTGGGAATTGAAGTCCACAAGTCTTAAAGTTGCCAAGGTTGGAGACCCCTCATCTAGTGGGAATTCACAGGAATTCACCAACTTTTCCTGATTGACTAAACCTAGTTTAAGTTTTCTTAGCTCACTTAAACATTGATCCTGGCTGTGAATTACTAATTAACCTATCTTTCGTGAATCAGACAATTTCATTTTATAACATTCTGTATCTTAGAGAGTATCGTAATACCTGTGGCAGTTGTGCAATGAAGGGTTTTATTATTTTTCTAACATCCTATTTTGGTCTGCATTTAATCTCCTGTCAGGTGGCTTCTTGCATAAGCATGAGATTTCAAATTATGAGAGGTTATAAAATTTATAATTTTACTTATATATTCAGGGGCATCCGACTCTTAACGTGAGCTAAACCCCCAATTCACTTGTTGTATCTCACGGCAATCACAATTGTTAAAGAAGGCAGGTGCCTGTTTACCTGGAGGTTTCCCTTCTCCTGAACTCTGAAAAAATGTCTTGTTTTTATCTCCCAGCCAACAAACCTCACTTTGGGGTAACAGTGGACTTCCTGCAGCAGATCACAAAAAAGCAACACAGACGAATGAGTTAATTTCTACATTTCTAATGGTAGACAAGTATTTCAGTCAGTAAGAAGAAGAAACTGTTGACCTCACCTATCTCGGTAATCTACGTTCAGAATGGCCGCTGAGTAATGCCTGTGAGCTACGGACACAAATACCATTAGTGATATGACTACAGAGATTTTCAGTCATCGAGATCATGGTTGTCCCAAAGGGGTTTTTTTTCAAAGGGCAACTGGACTTTCTGTTTTTTTCTTTGAAGCGGTTTTGCTTCTTATCCAAGAAGCTTCTTCAACTCTGGCTGGATGGTGGGAAATGGAATCCAGTTAGAGCTGAAGAAGCTTCTTGGATGAGAAGCGAAATGTCTTCGAACAGAAAGTCCAGTTGCCTCTTGAAAAAAAAAAAAAACACCTTTGAGACTACCGTTAATGATACTGTCTCTTAGGAAACCTGTAGCAGCAGGCAACTGACCAAAGAGCTAGACTAGATGACCTTTTTAGTTGTATAGAATGTGAAGGATGCATGTTTGTGTTTTATTTTTATAGTTTACTGAAGATGGTATTTAATGTCATTGTACAAGGTGCAATGACAGTAAAGTAAACTAAACTAAACTAAAACTAGTTCCCACACAGTATCTCTATAATGGCTTGGAGTAGGGGTCACCAACCTTTTGGACCTCAGGGACCACCAAACTCATAATATTAAATCCTGCGGACCAGAGACCCTGGGAAAATCCCCCCAAAAAGTCTGCAGGAAAATTCCCCACCCCGTTTTCCTACCAATCGATCATTCTTTATTTGGGATCGCAGGATACCGTCTCCAGCTCCATTCTCAAGGGGAGAGAGAGAGAGAGACTTTTGGCTTCATGCAAGGAAAACAGCAGAAGCAGCAGAAGTCTTTCTTTCTCTCTCCCAAACTCTGCCAGAAACGAGTCTTTGTAAGACTTATTGTGCTGGCGCAGCCTCTTGGAGCAGGAGGCCTTGCAGGGTCCCAAAGACTCATTCCTGGCAGAGTTTGGGGGAGAGAAAGAAAGACTTTTGCTGCTTTCCTTGTGTGCAGCCAAAAGCAGAAGAAGAAAGAAGCAGCCCAGTGGCCAGGCGAGGCGAATGGGGCAAATTCTCCCCCTCCGCCCTTTCCCCCCTCCCCTCACTACCTTGTGTTGTTCGTAATGCAAGTGATACAAGCCTTGTGTTCCCGCGGGCCATGTGGGCGGCACAGCCTTGTGTTCCCACGCAGCCTGGATTAATAGCTTTGCGGGGTGACATTTTTCTATGGACCACCAAAATTTTCTCGTGGATCACCAGTTGGCGATCACTGAGCTAAACCATCCTCCACAGTTGGCTGCTCACCTGGTCCTTAAAATATTTCAAAGCAAGAGAACACAACCTTTGTAAGATTTGTATCCTATGACTATGACTAAGTGTTGTACCTAATGATTCATGGTGAATGTCTTTATGATGACTACGATCATGAGTTATCACTTATATCTTTTAGGTACACAGAGCTTATGCACCGAAGACAAATATCTTGTGTGTCCAATCACACTTGGCCAATAAAGAATTCTAGTTCTGATTCTATTGCTAGACCTTGTTGGAAAACAGAGGCAATTGATGTTCAGATGAGCCATCTTAGACAGGCAGCTGTCTGAATTTCTCTCCTGCATTCAGTGGCAGATTAAGGCTCACTGGTGCCCTAAGCACTGAAGAATCTTGGTGCCCTCTTCCTTTGCACATACTGTACAAAAGAAACCAAGCTTAGGCTCCATAAAAGTTTTTGTGGTGCTCCCTTTGGGCCTGGTGCTCTAAGCACATGTTTAGTCTGCTTAATGGTTAATACACCACTGCCTCCGTTGTCTGAGTGGACAGCTAGCTAAATATGAGCCAGTAGTGTGCAGCAGCAGCCAAAAAAGCTAATGCAATCCTAAGTTGCATTAACAGAGGGGTACAATCAAGATCAACCACTCTATAAAGCCTTAGTAAGTCCATACCTAGAGTACTGCATCCAGTTTTGGTCACCACATTATAAAAAAGATGTTGAGACTCTAGAAAAAGTGCAGAGAAGAACAACCAGGATGATTAGGGGACTGGAGGCTAAAACATACAATGAACGGTTGCAGGAACTGGGCCTGGCTAGTCTAGGGAAGAGAAGGACCAGGGGAGACAGGATAGCGGTCTTCCAATATTTGAGGGGCTGCCACAGAGAGGAGGAAGGGGCCAAGCCATTTTCTAAGGCACCCAAAGGCCAGACAAGGAATAATGGATGGAAACTGAACAAGGAGAGATTTAACCTGGAAATAAGGAGAAACTTTTCTGACAGTGAGAACAATCAACCCATGGAACAGAAGTTGCCCTTGGAAGTTGTGGGAGCACCATCATTTGAGACTTTCAATAAGAGATTGGGTTGCCATTTGTCAGAAATGGTGTAGGGTCTCCCGATTGGGGTGGGGGGTTGGACTAGATGACCTACAAGGTCCCTTCCAACTCTGATTATCTGTTATCTATCTGTTTCTGCCAGGATCCTGCTAATTTTCAGGAAGAGAGAAGTTCCCCAGCTTTCTTATGGCAGAGGAAATACCACAGTGTGATAAAGACCCTCCATAGATTGGAGAACTGGGATATTCAAACAGCATGCTCCTTACCCAACAAGGTGGCCTGTCCATCACTCTCTTCCAGCATTGATTCGACATAGAGAGCCCTCTGTCCGGGCTCAGCTGGAGTCCAGGAAAAAACAGCCTGGGCTTCCTCCAAGACGCTCTAGGATAGCCAAAAAAGGAACAAGTCACAGAGGGTGGTGTTAAATAGTACAATCCGATCCTTTTCCCTGCTTGGTGCCATAGTTGGAACTCCACCCATAAGATCAGATTAGATATCCAGCCCTTGCTTATCAATGGAGACCAAGTGGAGCAAGGGGCCAGTTTTAAGTTTCTGGGTGTTACCATAAAAGAGGACCTGACCTGGGGTGCTCGCATTGCAGCCCTGGTCAAAAGGGTCCAGCAGAGATTATACTACCTGAGGCTTCTCAGAAAACAACAACCGAATGAAAAACTGCTGGTGACCTTCTACCGGTGCATCATAGAGAGTATCTTAATTTACTGCACCCCTGTATGGTTTGCCAATTGCACAGTGGCGGATAGGAAAGCACTCCAGAGGGTTAATGTCATTGCCCAGAGGATCATGGGTTGCCCTCTCCCCTCTTTGGAAGAGCTTTATCACTCCCGCTGCCTTAAGAAAGCTCAAAACGTTCTCAAAGATCCATCTCATCCTGGGAACCCTTTTTTTGAAGTATTGCCATCTGGCAGACGGTACAGGATAATAAAAACAAGGACAAATACGCTGAAAAACAGCTTCTATCCCAGGGCAGTAGCTCTGTTGAATTCTACTGTGCAATATTAATGCAATATCAGGGGTGTTCAATTCAATGTATAAATGCGTAGGATGTGCGTTTGTGTTTTATTTTTATAGTCATAACGTACACTGAAGATGGCATTTAATTTCATTGTACGAGGTGCAATGACGATAAAGTAAACTGAACAAACTAGAAACTAGAATGGAGGGGTTTGCTGAACCCTAAAGATCTTCTTTGGAAGATCAAGTGTAAGTCTGCAAAAGCTTAGTTTTCATGGAGTCTATCTACTAAAACTGTGCAATTCCAGGAAAAGACGCAGCTGCTTTAAAGGTTTGTGGATACCATATTTCTCCATGTATAAGATGCCTCCATGTATAGAACACAAAATTACCCAAAAATTCTTACCCAAAATTGCCCAAAATTCAGAAATCAATATTTTAAACATTAAATAGAAGACATTTATTTTGCAGAGTAAGGCTTTCACTTTTAGGTACCGGTATTTATTTATTTATTTTGTTTTCTGACATTTTTATGAGTTCAGAACCGTTCGACATTACCACTCCCTGTCACATCCTGGGCACTGGCTACAGGATCAGCTGCAATGCCAGTTACGTAAGCCTCATGATTGGAGGAAAGTTGTTAGCTTGTCTCTGCAATCGGAGGTTTCACTCATGAGGCTAGTTTGCAGACACATGAGTTGTGGTTCACTGGCAGCCTGTGCAGACAGCAGCAGAATCGGACAGTGGGGAAGAATGGGGACCAGTCCAGGAGTCTGGGGAGGACTCGGACGAGGGTCCTGTGTCCAATGCAGAGATGGGGCCAGGACCATCTGGGAGTGGGGTGCTGACTCCGGAGCCTCCAGAATCTGGCAGCAGCGAGGCTGAGGAATAAGGGGAGCCTATTCCCAGTGCGCATGTGCGCAGAGCTGCCAGAAGGCAACAGCAGCTAAGACAAAAGGAGCAACTCGGGAGTAAGGCTTGGAGGTGTTTGGCCCCTCCCATAAGGTATAAAGGACATGCAAAGGTAGAGAAACCTTTGCAGGAAGCAAAGTCGTTTGCTCTGTTTGTGTTAAACCTTGAAGCTCTGTGTGGACTTTTTACTTCGTTTGGCTTTTTTCAGTTAATTTGGCACTTTAGTTGTTGGCAGCGATTCAAAGGAGAGAAAGGTGGGTGCTTATCTTGAGAGACTGTTTGGGACTCATCATGGGCTGGGAATGCACATAATTCCCAGCGTCGAAAGAAAACAAGCGTTGTTTGGACTAAGCGTGGGCTTAATTATGGTCTCAAGAAGCCTTGCCCTCAGGAAGCCTTGCCGCGCAAAACGTAGTCACCGAAGCGATAGTAACACCGGTTGAATCCCACCCCTGCACTGAATGCATTAACAGAAATCACAAAATCAGGACTCCTGTCCTGTTTCTAAGCCAAAAGCACCTCTTTGCAGGCCCCACAATTTTGGGGAAGAGCACAGCCCACAGGTCAAACTCACCTGCTTTTCTTGCCTCCGAGCCTCTTGCTGCCTCGAGAGGAAATCCTCCACCAGGGCCACGGCCTCGGCACAGGTCTCCATGCTGCATTCACACACCCAGCTCCGCATTTCCGGGGGGAGGATAGCCAGAAATTGTTCCAAGACCAGCAATTCCACAATCTGCTCTTTGCTGTGCTTCTCGGTCTTCAGCCACTGGCGGCAGAGATCCCGCAGTTGGGCGTAGACGGCTCTTGGCCCATCGGCCTGCCAGTAGCCAAACTGCCGGAAGCGCCGGCGAATCTTCTCTCTGCTTAGAGCCTCCTCTCGCAAGATGGCCGCCTTCACTTTCCCATAATCCTCTCGGCCTCCAGCTTCCAGTTTATCGAAGGCCTGCCTGGCTTCTCCATTGAGGGCAGGCAAGAGCCGAGCTACCCACTGCTCCCTGGGCCAGCAACAAGCCTCAGCTACTTGCTCGAAGGAGCCCAGGAAGGCCTTGGCATCTTCCCACAAGGAAGGGTCCTCTGGGAAATGGGTCATTCCCCAGTCCGAGTGAGAGGACTCCATGGTCCTCAAAAAAGTCTTCCATTGGACTTCCCAGTGCTGGGTTAGATCCTCTTCTGATTCTCCCTTCACCTGAGGCAGGATGGCCTGTCCACAGGATCTTCCCGTATCTCCATCCAGAGATTTGCCTCGTCCTCTGAAGTCCACTCTGGTCTTGCAATCTACGATGACCCCGTGAAGGATTTCTCCAGCTGGTTTGGATGGCTCTCCTGGCAGACAACTAAGGATCCCTTCTTCTTCCCTTTTCATCCTTGGAGATCTTCACCAAGCTGGTGGCACACAGCAAAACATTCAGAGACAAAGGACAACAACCTGGGAGGGACACGAGGAGAATCCCCAAAAAGTTTGGCACAACGATTAAAAAAATAAACATTTGTATTATGATGGCAAAATTATAAAGCTGTATTATTAAATTTACAGAGCCTATTAAAAAAACTATGCATAGTTATTCAAAGAACCCTGTTCTCCTCCTTGCTTCAAACATGAAATTAGCTATCGCACGTGCAAATTGAAAAGTGGCCATGATGCAAATTAATATGCTTATTTATAATTTTGCAAAGGCACCGCTTCTTATCACCTGGTCCTAGGCTAGATATAAGTGCAAAGATAGGAAGACACAGATTTTGCTGTTCAGATACAGATCAACCTGGGGAATTTAAAGAAGTGTGGATTTCAACTCCCAGAATTCCCCAGCCATTCTGCACAAGACTGAGGAATTCTGGGAGTTGAAGTCCACCCAGCTTAAACTTTCCAAAGTTGAGAAACACTGGCCTCTTTCCAACTGAGCCAAAGCTTGTGAAATTTATACAGTGAGCAAGGCAAGGAAGATGCCATTTTATGATGGATTTGGAAAGGATTAGGAGGAGCACCACGGATTGCAAAAACAGCCCATCAGTCTTAGTTTCAAAGGAAGCAGGGAGTCATATATTTTGGGGATGTCAATCAAGCAGATGTCAGACCAAACACAAACCAACCCACCCAGTTTTTGGCATAGTTGATTGAGGGTGGAAGGAGAAGAAGCTATGGTGGACAGCTGGAAACTGGATCCAAGAAAATACAGACTCCTTTTGGAAGAGTCACAAGTGATTTCCACAGGCAGTCAAAGTGAAATCCTAACTTGATCCTAACTTGAAAGTCCCACAGCTTGGAAATGCTGCAAAGCACCACAGGACTGAGTGCCTACATATAGATATTAGATAGATAGATAGATAGATAGATAGATAGATAGATAGATAGATAGATAGATAGATAGATAGATAGATAGATAGATAAAGATAAGATAGACAGCCAAGATAAGATGATAAGATAGATGATAGGTAGGTAGGTAGGTGGGTAGATAAGATAAACAGACAAGATAAGATGATAAGTTAAGATAGATAGGTAGATAGATAAGATAACATAGATAGATGGTAGGTAGGTAGCTAGATAGGTAGCTAGATAGGTAGCTAGCTAGCTAGCTAGATAGATAGATAGATAGATAGATAGATAGATAGATAGATAGATAGATAGATAGATAGATAGATAGATAGATAGAGTGGGTTGGTTTGTGTTTGGTCTGACATTTGCTTGATTGACACACCCAAAATATGTGACTCCTGCTTCCTTTGAACTGATGGGCTGTTTTTGCAATCCGTGGTGCTTGTCCTAATCATCTCCAAATCCATCCTGCATCTTTGTGTGTGTGCGTATGCGTGTGTCTGGTTTGTGTACACACACACCCCCACACACCTAATTTGCACTCCAGTTTTCCAGGCCAGGGACCTGTGCCCGCCGCCTTCCCTGGTTCCCCAGAGCGCGCATCTGCCCCAGCTTTCCCCAACCAGGCGCCCTCCGGACGAGCTGGGTCGCGATCGTAACCCGCCGCGCTTTGGCTGGGCAGAACCGATCCAGCCCGGAGCAGAACCGAAGCGAAGGGTCCAATTTTGCAAAAAGGGGGGGAGGGGGAAGGGGCTTTTATTTCGCGGCGCAAAGGGCCCGCCGGGATCCCAGCTGGCGGGGGAAGGGAGGGAGGGAGGAATCCACCCTCCTAGCCCCGCTGCGCCACTCACTTTTCCCCCCATGCACGGCGATCTCCCCATCCCTTTTTTTTCCACCGGTCCGGCTGCAAAGACTCCCCGGGCGGCACGAAGCAAACCCCCGCAAAGCCCCAGCCTTTGCTCGGCCTTTCTAGGACGTGGGACTCCCTGCCTCTCTGGATTTAACCCCTTGGAGCGCCGCTCAACCAGCGAAAATCGATCCCCCCACCTGTTAAATGCAATTATTATTGTGGTTATTATTATTTAAATGCTTGCCCAGCTTTCGCTCTCTGGAAGACCCGGCTGCGTTTAAAAAGGGTGTGTGTGTGTGAGAGAGAGAGAGACACTTTGGCAACACTTTGCACGGTCAGGATTACACCGAAGACAAATCCCTTGTCTGTCCCAATCACCCTTGGCCAATACAGAATCAAGAATTATATTCTATTACACTGCGAGGGATCCATTGATGCTCGATGGGCAGCTGCAGCCGTTTGCCCACTTGTGTTCCCCAGGGGGCTGGACTAGAAGACCTCCAAGGTCCCTTCCGGCTCTATTCTGATTGATTGAAATCAAAGTGGGTTGCAACACCTGGCCCACTTTAGTGTTTTTTTCCCCCCAAACCTTTGCCTAGTGGACCGGATCACATAACAGAAGTCTGTGGAAAGGGAACTTCACGAAGACAGTAGTGTCACTCAAACAGGAAAAGCCTAAGGGGAACATCAGGCCAGCCATAAAACAAACTTACATAGGAAAAGGAATCAAATAAAAGGTATTAAAGAATCCCTATAGACAAAAGCCTGAGTAATTAAGAAAACTAGACAAATAAGAAAAGGAAACCCTTACAAACACAGGACACACCAAATAAGCAAAACAAACAGACAAAACACACACAAAAAATAAATTACAAAAGAGACAGACAGGAGATTGCCACAAAACAAATATGAAAAAAAAAACATTATAAAGCTAAAAGAGATTAGAAAAACCAATAATACAATCTAACCACCCGCGGAGTTCACCCTCCAGCGGGAATAAAGACAAACTCAAACAGGATTTGAAACATTAAGCACAAATGCAAACATTCACACAAAATCAACTTACAAAGGGAGAAAAGGGTATAAAAAACCAGGGACTTACCATAAGAAGCTAGCTAGCCCAGGAACGCAGACTTCTCGCTGTCCCCCGCCTTCCTGAAAAATAAAAAGATCCAGCTTTCAAGCAGTTGGCCATATCCCTGCGCTGGAGCTCTCCCAGCGGGAAAATCGAATCCTTGAAAGAAAGGCATTTTGACACCTTTCAACAAGTCAAAAAGCTTCTGAGGTGGGAAGTTAATTCTTAGGGAGGAAAGGAATGGAAAATCCGAAGCGGGTTTGAGGACAAGTGGACTTACCCCTAAAGTGCAAGCATGCACAGTGTGGTAAGTTGTGCCTGTGGCTCAGTCCAGCTGCAGGCAGTAAAAGACCCAGGCCTTCTCCAGGCACACGGAATGGGGCAACATGGGTGCCACCTGTGGAACACGTGCCATAGGTTGGCCATCACGGATATAGGCCATTCTTTCTCAAATTTGGCAACTTTAAGAAGGGTGGACTTCAACTCCCAGAATTCCTCAGTCAGCCATGCTAGCTGGGGAATTCTAGGAGCTAAAGTTCACATCTTAAAAGTTGCAAAGTTTGAGAAAAGTTTGCTACCCATCCTGAACCAGATAGTAGTACCATACATTCAAGATCAAGTGAGGTACTAATGCCACACTATAAAGCCTTAGTAAGACCACACTTGGAATTCTGCATCCAGTTTTGTTCACCACACTATAAAAAAGACGTTGAGACTCTAGAAAAAGTACAGAGAAGAGCAACAAGTGTGGTGACCAAAACTGGATGCAGTACTCCAGGTGTGGTCTTACTAAGGCTTTATAGAGTGGTATTAGTACCTCCCTTGATCTCGATTGTATCCCTGTTAAGACTGTAGTTTTCTCTACGTTTCATTTCATTTTGTTAGACAGGACCCAGTGTTCTAGTCTGTCAAGATCCATATTGAGCCAATCACCTCAAGATCCAGGATGTTGGCTATTCCTGCCAGTTTAGTATCATCCGCAAATTTGGTAAGTTCCCCTTCTATTCCTTCATCTAAGCCATATATGAAGATATTGAAGAGTCCTGGGCCTAAGACGGAGCCTTGTGGCATTCCTTTGGTCACATGATCACAAATTGGACTCTTGGCCAACCAAGCTTTCAAGAAGAGACTAGACTCCATCTGTCAAAAATGGTGCAGGGTCTGCTTGGGCAGTGGGCTGAACTAGATGACCTACAAGGTCCCTTCCAACTCTGTTCATCTTTAGTAACCAGCTGGCACTTACAGCACTTGGGATATCTTGATCATGATTTTGCAACCTTTCCAAGCCAGCTTGATGAACGACAAGAGAAATAATCGTAAGATCAAGTGTGGTTTCACTTAAACACCATATCACTTAATGACTGAAATTCCAGGACCTAATTATGGTACTAAGTTAAGGATTACCTATAATGGCTTAGGTGTTGATGAGAGGCATCAAATTGGTTTTTTTTTTACTGTCCATTGAGAATGGTGGAAGCGGCATGTTTCAAGCTGGAAATCCGTGCACGCTTACCTGAGTGTAGTTAAAACAGTTTTTACTTCCAAATAAAATCCTTGTGCATTAGATACCCATGATCTTCTGGGGAATGAAAACAAATTTAATACTTATGCAGGATGCGAGCCTTTCCTTTTTGCCCTCATCTCGCAATGCTGAGCCGCAACACCCATCTGGCACAACCAGTAGCACTATGATAGGTGTAAAAAAAAATTCAGTTGTGGATGATGGGTCCCAGATGGAAATACTATGTTCTGACCCAAACCCTTTTCCAATCAAACAAACACGAACCAAAGAGAACAGAAACCTTTTAATGATTCTTACGAATTCCTGGTTAAAAGGCTGCTGCAAACTAATTAACTTTGATAAGCACAAGCTTCGCCAAAACTGTGCTGGTCTGCCAAGAATAACAGATAAAATATTTCACAACACAAGAATCTTCCAATACCAGCTTAAGATACTGTAATGTCCACGAGGCTGAGTTTCAAAACGTCTTTGCTTCATGCAAAGAATATGCACTTCACAGCTGGCTTTTATCTTTTGAAGGAGGGGCCATTACCTTGCAGCCTTACTGCGGAGTCACCCGTGCTGTTGTAACTGCTCTTTCCTATGAGCAAGCCTGTGCTCACGCACTCTTGGCACAGGCTCCTCAGGAACCTCCTCATCGCTGCTGCCAGCCCCCACAATCGCTGAAGGCAGCAGTCCACTCCCTGATGGTCCTGGCCCCTCATCTGAATCCTCGCTTTCCTCAACTGTCCGCACCTGCTGCCAGCTAAACACAACATACTAGTAGTCCTCGAGTTACAACCATAATTGACCCCAGGACTTAGGTCGCTGAGTTGAAACGTTTGTTAAGTGAGTTTTGCCCCATTTTACGACTTTTCTTGCCACTGTTGTTAAGGGAATCATAAATTAGTAACACGATTGTTAAGGGAATCTGGCTTCCCCATGGACCTGGCTTATCGGAATGTCGCAAAAGGGGATCACATGACCTTGGGACACCACAATCATCATGAGTCAGTTGCCAAACGTCTTAATTTTGACCATGCGACCGTGGGGATGCATTGGTCATAAGTGCATTGGCTTCATTGGTCATAAGTGTGAAAAAGAGCTGTAACTTTCAGTGCCCTTTTTTTTTCAAACTTAGGTCACTAAATGAACTGTTGTAAGTCAAGGATTACCCGTAGATGGTATGATGTTTGCGTTAATTCCTGTCATTGAACACAACAAAGAGTTTTTCAAACCTGGGGACTTTTTAAGACGTGTGGACTTCAACTCCCAGAATTCCCCAGCCAGCTCACCTGACAGTCCCCCAGTTGGTGAAACTCATTAATTAGAGTATTTGAAAAACTCTTTCAACACTTACATTCCACTGAATATTTGTAAATTAGACTTCTGGAATGCTCAACGTCCCATTTTCTTCTGCTGTTTCCTAAGAGTTTCGTGCAACACGATCCAAAAGAGCACCAAACCCAGTTCTTTGCATCTCTTTTCCGTAGCATAAAACCTGAGAAGATGCCCAGCTTGTGAGATCAACTCCTGTCAGCCCTAACCTCCTCCTAAAAACAATTGTGTTGGGCATATGCAGCAGCCTTGAGAGCAGTGATGACTAACCTCTTCAGCACCAAGTGCCGAAAGCATGCACGCATCCCCAAAATACACTGCACAAGCATCCTTGCGCATGCGTGTGGCATTCCCCACCCCTGCGCATGCACCTGCATCCTCTGCGCACATACCCCACCTTCCTGTGCACGTGTCCCTTATGCATACACCCTCTGCATGCCCCCCCCTTGCATGGATGTTAGAGACCTGAAAACCAGCTGGCCGGCGCATACACGGCAGAGCTGAGCTGGGGCGACAGCTCACATGTCCAGTGAGAGGGCTCTGTGTGCCACCTCTGGCCTGTGTGCCATAGATTCGCCATCACGGCTTTAAAGTGATGCTGTGGGGTAGAGGTGGAGCTCTCACCTCACACTCAGGAGGATGTGAGTTTGATCCTGGGTCCGTGATGGCGAACCTATGGCATGCGTGCCACAAGTGGCATTGCAGTTATTTGTGCCGGCAGGCAAGCTGTAGGCAAATTTACCTCACTGCGCACGCCTCACAGCTGATTTCAGGCCTTTTTTAGCCTCCCAGAGGCTTGGAAAAAGCCTCTGCTAGGCTTTTCAGGTCAAATAGGCCCATTTTGTCACTTCCTGTAAAAACGGAAGTGACAAAACGGGCGTATTATTCAGCCTCTGGGAGGCCGAAAAAGGCCTCAAACCAGCCGAAAAATCAGTTGTGAGGTGCAGTGTAAGTAAGGGGGTGGCGGGAGGGGTTGCATGTGCATGCGCAGGGGGCATTGCATTCTGGGTGCTGGAACGCTCATGCGCAGGTGCTCACGCGCACTCAATTTTTGGCACAAGAGCCCAAAAATCTTAGCCACTAGTGTCCTAGGTAGAGGCAGATATGTCTCTCTTTGGGCACAATAAGAATATATCTGCCAAATATAACTCCATATTGGTGACAGGAAGGGCATCCTGCCAGTATACCCTCAACTCCATTTGATGGCCTAGACTCCACCCCGCAAGGGATTATGGTGTCCTTAAGAGATGATGATGATGATGATGCTACGCAACAACACATGACATTACGTGACATACCGCAACAGTTTTTTGCCTTTTTGCAGAGCCGGGGTGAGCATGGCCTGCGTGTGAAACATCTGGCCTGTGGGCTACCCGTTTGACACCCCTGCTTTAGTACAGTGGTCGCCAACCAGTGAGCTGGGGACCACTGGTGGCCCGTGAGAAAACTTTGGTGGTCTGCAGATCCCAAAGTGATTAATCCAGGCTGCGTGGGAACACAAGGCTGCGTCACACACATGGCCCACGGAAACACAAGGCTAGCGTCGCGAACAACACGAGGTAGTGAGGGGAGGGGGGAAAGGGCGGAGTGAGGGGATTTGCCCCATTCGCCCCATTGAGTGGCCACTGGGCTGCTTCTTTCTTTTTCTGCTTTTGGTTGCACGCAAGGAAAGCAGCAAAAGTCTTTCTTTCTCTCCCCCAAACCCTGCCAGAAACGAGTGTTTAGGATCCTGCAAGGCATCCTGCTCCAAGAGGCTGCACCAGCGCGACAAGTCATTTACGGTGGTTTGGGGGAAAAGACAGACTTCTGTTCCTTCTGCTGTTTTCCTTGCATGAAGCCAAAAGTCTCTCTCTCTCTCCCACCCAAAGAACAGACCTGGAGATGGTATCCTGCGATCCCAAATGAAGAATGATCGATCGGTAGGAAAACGGGGTGGGGAATTTTCCTGCAGACTTTTTTGGGGGATTTTCCCAGGGTCTCTAGTCCGCGGGATTTAAAATGATGAGTTTGGTGGTCCCTGAGGTCCAAAAGGTTGGCGACCCCTGCTATAGAAGATCTTCCAGGTCAGGGGAGGCAGTTGTGCAATCACACAACCCTTTGTCTCCTCTCTGAAGCTCTCTCTCTCTCTCTCTCTCACACACACACACACAGGGAAGAACAGACCCGCTGACTGCGCGTCGTCTATTCAAAGCTCATTTATTGTGAGAAATAAGTGCTAACGATCTGATCCCGGACTTCTACTCCCTGAGGATCTTGTTCGACCATGGTGTCGGTTTCCAGGTAGGGAGGCACAGGGACCTCAGTGTCCACCCCTTGTCCTCCATTGATGATGGGCAGCTGGCGCCTCAAGGCGATGTTGTGAAGCATGGCGCAGACGACAAAAACCTTCGCCACTTTCTCCGGGCGGAGCATCAAGCGCCCCCCCGTGGAGTGAAGGCAGCGGAACCTCATCTTGAGCTGCCCGAAGGCCGTCTCCACCACCATCCGCGTCGTCTTGTGGGTTGCGTTGTAGCGCGCCACGGGCTCAGGGCCGTCGTCAGGGTGCGGGGTCATGAGGAAAGGCCGCAAAGGATACCCCGAGTCGCCTGAGGAAGAGAGGAAGCAAGTGTCAGCATACAAGGGGTACAGGTAGTCCTCGACTTATAATGATTCGTTTAGTGGCCGTTCAGAGTTATCAACGGCACTCAAAAAAAAAAAGGTACTTGGGATAGTTTCCCCACACTTATGGCCACTGCAGCATCCCCCAGGATCATGATGATAAAAATTCAGACGCTTGGCAACTGACTCATATTTATCCAATCAGAATAGAGCCAGAAGGGATCTTGGAGGTCTTCTAGTCCAGCCCCCTGTCCAAGCAGGAGACCCTATATTATTTCAGACCAATGGTTGTGTCATGCCCCTGTTGGGAGTCTGATTCCGAGGGAGAGATGGAACAGCTGACAGGGAGTGGGAGTGTGGCTCCAGAGGTTGTGGAAGAAACTGGGGAAGGGCCCAGGCTGGCTGGGCATTCAGAGGAAGACCCAAGGCCATCCCCTCTTCATCCTAGGGCAGGCAGGGAGGAGCAGATAAGGGAGAAACGTGAGTGGTGTGGTCTATGGGGGAGGAAAGGGCCCTGATCCCCTTCATGGGCTGCTACTGGGAGGACTGTTTAAAAGGAGGCAAAGTTGCTGGAAGCAAAGCATGCATTATTCTTGTCGAAGCTTATCTGGCTTTTAGGTTCCTCCCAACTGTGCTTGCTGCGTTATCTGGTAGAAGTCTGCAATTTATCACCCTGGCCTGCCGTGTTAATTACTTCAGCGTGGTTTGTGTTGGTTGTTTTTTATTTATAATTATCTTTACTTTGGGTTCGGACTGCATTTACTTCCTCCATAGGCTGTTTTTTTTTTTTTTTGGCAGAGTTTGATATCCAGCCGAGAATAATTGGACATTGGGGCCAAGTTGGAGGCATTAAAGGGAATTTATTCTACTTTTGTGACTTTGTTATTTTTGCCTCACGCTCCGGGTCGTCACAGGTTGTCCAGTCTCTTCTTAAGAACCTCCAGTGATGAAGCACCCTAAAGCAAAGCTGTTGCCCTGGTTCGTTACCCGCACTGTGAGGAAGTTTCTCCTTAATTGCAGGTTGCTTCTGTCCTTGATACGTTTCCATCCCTGATGAGTTTCTTGTCTTGCCTTCTGGGGCTTTGGCGAATAATTTGACCCCCTATTCTTTGTGGCAACCCCACAAATACCGGAATACTACTATCATGTCACCCCTAATTCTTTCTCTAGAGTAGCCAAACCTGAACACCTGCAACTGTTCTTCATATATTTTACTCTCTAGGCCAGGGGTCCTCAAACTTTTTAAACAGAGGGCCAATTTCCTGTCCCTCAGACTTTTAAGGGTGTTGGACGGGCTAGTGGGTGTGGCTAGGTGATCATGTGACTGGGTGGGCGTGGGCAATTTAGCATTAAACAAAACACACAAATTAAACTTTAATTTGGGAGCGGAAAGTAGGTTAGTGAAGGGATGTGGCTGCCTTTTGTGTGTGTGTGTGTGTGTGTGTCAACTCTAAAAAGACCATAGAAATATTGGGCTATGGATATGTCCCATTGGAGAATATGAATACACCCAGGGGGTGGGGGGAAAACCAGGGTCAAGGGTGACAATGAACGATGTGTCTCAGAGTCGGCTACACCCAAGCCAGTGCCGGACATGTTTACTCCCAATAAATCCTTTTGAAGTTTTGGAAGTTTGGCTCGAGACTCACGATTTAAATGGGGAATTAAGGGCCGGAACCCTGACAGTGTGTGTGTGTGTGTGTGTGTGTGTGTGTGTGTGTGTGTGAGTTTGTATCTTTCTCTCTCCCACTTCCTCCTTCCCTCTCTCTCTGGAGGCCAGGGAGGTCAAAAAATGGGCCTATTTTTGGCCTCTGTGCTTCCCAATTTTGACCACCTCGGCCTCCGGGAGGGTGGGGGCTGGTGGGTAAGTGGCGCAATGAGGGCAGGGCAGCCTCATGGTCCGGATTAATGGTTTGACGGGCCGTAGTTTGAGGACCCCCGTAGTCTAGGCCTTTAACCATCTTAGTTGTCCCTTCTCTGCCCTTTTGCCGAAGTCTCGGCCTCTTTTTTTATTTAGAATCCTGGAATCACAGGATCCCCCTTTGCCACCTTCTGACGAAGCAAAGTCAAGTTAAATTCACGTAACAACCACGTTACTCCTAACAACAGCAGCGACTTCTTTAACTACTGGGGCAAGGCAGAGCGTAAAACAGGGGCAAAAAAAAACAACTGTCGACTTAGCAAGAAAAATGTTGGATTCAGTTATGACCGTCAGTTGAGGACTACCCCTACCCTGGGAATTCCCCCTTCCCTTCGCACGTCCTAACTGTCCCTGCCTCAAAATGGGCAGCTCAACCCCACTTCAGGAGTTGCTTACCCAGAAGCCACCCCTTCCCTTCCGGCCACGACTCCAGCAGCCTTTGCAACTGGGAGAGTTGGAAGATGCGGGCGTCGTGGACGCTTCCGGGGAACTTGGCCAAGACGTGAGTGAAGCAACCCGAGGCGTCGCAAGTGGCCTGCACGTTCAGGCTGTGGAAGTTGTGGCAATTCCGGTACAGCGCCGGCATGTCTGCGGGGGCGATGATAGGCACGTGGGTGCAGTCCACAATCCCAATGACGTTGGGGAACCCTGCGATGTCAAAGAAGGCCTCCCTGGTCCGCCGCAGCTCCGAGTCAGTGGTGGGAAAGGTGATGTGCTCGTGGACGTGGCGCAACATGGCCTCCAGGAAGGCGTCCAAGCAGCGGCTGACGGAAGACTGGGACACCCGCAGGTTATCTCCTGTCATCCGCTGGAAGGAGCCCGTGCCGAGAACCTGCAAGGCTATCAGGACTTTCTGCAACGTCGGGATGTGCCGGCGACTCGCAGACGCCCCATCCAGGTAGGGGGCCAAGAGAGTGCACAGGTCCTGGATGGCCTGGCGGTCCAGCCGGAAGCGGGTCAGGCATTCCTCGTCGGACACCTGGAGCTCGTGGGTGCGCATCCGGATGAGGCGGGTTCGACGGGGAGGCCGCCGGCTGTGGAGCTCGAGGTTGGTGGCGTAGACCAGGTCCAGCAGGCCTTCGTCATCCGAGCTGCCCTCTTCTGGATAAAGGGGGAGGGGGGGCCCTCTGCGCGGTTCCACCTGCCTGAGAGATCCTGCAGGGCCAAGCAGAGGAAGGAGACAAAGGAGTTGTCAGCTTATTTTATTTCTTGGATTTATATGCTGTTGAGTGTTAAGAGCTTTATATCGCCTTATATATATTATTTACAATATATATCTATTTATCATTCTATCATCTGTCTATCTACCTATCAACTATCTATTATCTATGATCTCTCTATTATCTCTCTCTCTCTCTCTCTGTCCATTATCTATCTATCTATCTATCTATCTATCTATCTCTATCTATCTATCTATCATTTATCTATTATCATCTATCTATCTATCATCTATCTATCTATCTATCTATCTATCTCTCTATCATCTATCTATCTATCTATCTATCTATCTATCTATCTATCTATCTATCTATCTATCTATCTATCTATCTATCTATCTATCTATCTATCTATCTAATCATCTATCCCTCTATCTATCTAGTGTCAAGCCCCTGGTAGAGACTGACTGAGGGAGAGGAGGAACAGCCAACAGGGAATGGAAGTGTGGCTCCGGAGGTTGTGGAGGAGGCCGGGGAAGGGCAGAGGCCGGCTGGGCAGAGGAGGACCCAGGCCCATTCCCTCTCCATCGTAGGGGACGCAGGGAGGAGAGGATAAGGGAGAGATGTAGTCTACTGGGGAGGAGGGGGCCTTGACCCTCTTCATGGGCTGCAGCTGTAACAACTGGATAAGAGGATGGACATGTGTAAGGGCGAGTGCTGGAAACAAAGCGTGGAAATATCTCTAGTTTATTGTTCCTCTTTGAGTTTGGTGTCCTTCCCAGTATGTGTTCTGATATCTGTGGATGTCTTCCAGCCCTTTTCTTGCCTGGTTTGTGTTGTTTTTTTACTCTTTATAATTTAAACAGCGTTTCCCACTTCTTGTAACTGTTGTGTGGGAGTTTTTTTGTCTCCACTCAAAGATATTCGGAGCTTGGAAGCAAAGTGAAGGAATAAAAGGGGCCTCACCTGTTTTTTTGTGACTGTTTATTTTGTATCTCACCCTGGGTCATCACATTATCTGTCTATCTATCTATTTACCTATCATCTATCCATCTATCTATCTATCTGTCTGTCTATTATCTATCTATCTATCTATCTATCTATCTATCCGTCTATTTATCTATCATCTATCGATCCATCTATCAATCTATCATCTATCTACCTATCATCTATGTCTATTATCTGTCTGTCTATCTACCTATTATCTATGTATCTCTCTCTCTGTGTGTAATATTTGTATTTGTTTATACAATAAATATAAAGATGTTGTTTTGAAGACAATGGGTGATCACACCAAATATCGGCTTGATCTGGATTTCTCTTCTGTTCATTTTCTTTTCATTTTGTTAAGTGGCACAAATAAACTATTAACACTTCTATTTCTGAAAGTGTTTTTAATTTACAGCACTTTTGCATAACTGCCTAGAACCTTTTCACAGTTCTGTATACACCCACATGTGCAGAAATGCTCAATCCACTTAAGTACTGGTAGTCCTCGACTTATGACCACAGCTGAGATCAGGATCTTCAGTCACTGAATGAAGCCATTATTAAAAGAATAACAGGATAACAGAGTTGGAAGGGACCTTGGAAGTCTTCTGGTCCAGGGATCCGCAACCTATAGGCTGCGGCCCAATGCCGGGCTGCAGCCTATTCGCAACAGGCCCTCACTTGCACGAGTGTCACGGGCACTTGCAGCTCCACTCACACGAGTTTTGGGTGCTCGCCTGCCCAGGGGTGGGATTCAAAAATCCCAGCAACTAGTCCGCTGCCCAGTTACTGGGTGGGCATGGCCATGGTGGGCGTGGCTTACAGGAACTTCTGGGAGGACTATTTTTCGCCTTCGCCAGGGTCCAGATGCTTCCGGAGGACCTCTGGGAGGGTAAAAACAGCCTCCCTCAGGGTCCGGAGGCCCTCCAGAAGCCGGAATCAGGCCTGTTTCTGGACTTCCGGTTTGGCTGTTTTTTTCCCCCTTCCCCAGAGTCTGGAAGCTTCCGGAGGACTTCTGGGAGGGCGAAAACAGCCTCCCTCAGAGTCCGGAGGCCCTCCAGAAGCTGGAAACAGGCCCGTTTCTGGACTTCCGGTTTGGGCGTTTTTCCTCCCTTCCCCAGAGTCCGGAAGCTTCCGGAGGACCTCTGGGAGGGTAAAAACAGCCTCCCTTAGGGTCCGGAGGCCCTCCAGAAGCCGGAATCAGGTCCGTTTCTAGTCTTCGGGAACTTCCGGTTTGGCCGTTTTTCGGCTTCCCCAGAGTTCAGAGGCTTCTGGAGGACTTCTGGGAGGGCGAAAACAGCCTCCCTCAGAGTCCGGAGGCCCTCCAGAAGCTGGAAACAGGCCCGTTTCTGGACTTCCGGTTTGGGCGTTTTTTTCCTCCCTTCCCCAGAGTCCGGAAGCTTCCGGAGGACCTCTGGGAGGGTAAAAACAGCCTCCCCCAGAGTCCGGAGGCCCTCCAGAAGCTGGAATCAGGCCTGTTTCTGGACTTCGGAACTTCTGGTTTGGCCGTTTTCGGCTTCCCCAGAGTTCAGAGGCTTCTGGAGGACTTCTGGGAGGGTGAAAACAGCCTCCCTCAGAGTCCGGAGGCCCTCCAGAAGCCAGAAACAGGCCCATTTCTGGACTTCCGGTTTGGTTGTTTTTTTCCTCCTTCCCCAGAGTCTGGAAGCTTCCGGAGGGCCTCTGGGAGGGCAAAAATAGCCTCCCCCAGGATCCGGAGGCACTCCAGAAGCCGGAATCAGGTCCGTTTCTGGACTTTCAGAAGGCCTGTTTTTCGCCCTCCCATAGCCTCTACGCGGACCCTGCACTTACTTCCAAAACAGGCTGTGTGGAGACTCCTGGGAGGGGTGGGGTGAGTCAGGGTTGCCATTTGGCCGATTTTCCGGCCAAGTTCGAGAAATCTGGCCGTATTTCTATCTGTTTGGCCGTGAAAAAAATGATGTCTCCGGCCAAATATATTTGGCCAGAAATTTGGCTGTAGGAAAGTTGCTTGGCCGTGAAATCGGAATTTTGGCCGAATACCGGTTTTCATTCAGTTATGCCCCCACCAGCCCCAATTTGGGGCTAAATGGCGGGTCTGACCTCATCCCCGGGGGGTGGGGGGAAATCTCACAGCAGCCTACGGGTGAGGGAAGTCTGCCCTCAGCAGCGCCAGTCGGCAGCCTGAGGGAGAAAGGAACGCGGGGTGGGGAGAAAGCTCGCCTCAGTGGCTCCACCACGAAGCGCCTCTTTCCACCTGGGGAAAGGGAGCAAGAGCGAGAGCGAGAGAGAGGCGTGTGAGCCGAAAGCTGGAGTGGGGTGGAATGAAGGGGCTCAGATCCCGATCCAGACCCCTTGCAGGAGCCCCCAAAAGCAGCCCTGCGCTTGTCTGGGGTGCCGGAGGGGCGCCGGGGCTATGGCTCGGCGGCGGCGGAGCTGTCAGCCGGGGGAGGAGGGTGCGCGATGAAAGGCGCTGGGCGGAGGCGAAGGCAGTTGCTGCCTGAAGCAACCGGGAGAGGAGAAGAGAAGAGAGCGAAAGAGACCAAAATCCTAAAACACACAGGGCAGAATGTTGCTTTAGCCAAGCTACACAGTGAATATCTACTAAAAGTTTGACTGGTTTAATATGGATTTATTCCCAGGTAATTGAAAGTCTTATTTGAGCTGGAAGAATTCTCGACAATGCTCTGCTTGCCAAGCACCTTCACAAAAGCAAAAAATACACTGTGTTGTTTCCCTGTGTCATATAATCTATAAATGTGGGTATACGCACAATTTTGTAATCTTGGCAAGCAGAGCATTGTCTAGAATTCTTTGTCTCTTTCGCTCTCTTCTCTTCTCCTCTCCCGGTTGTTTCAGGCGGCGACTGCCTTCGCCTCCGCCCGGAGCCTTTTGTCGCGCACTCTTGTCCTCCCCCAGCTGACGGCTCTGCCGCCGCCGCTGAGCCATGGCCCCGGCCCCCCTCTGCGCTCCTCCAGCACCCCGGACAACCGCAGGGCTGCTTTTGGGGGCTCCCGCGAAGGGTCTGGATCGGGATCTGAGCCCCTTCATTCCACCCCACTCCAGCTTTCAGCTCACACGCCTCGCTCTCACTCCCTTTCCCCTCTGCCTGGAGTTGCGCCTTGGATGCGCCCCGCGAGAAACCCCCCACCCCACCCTTCATGCAAGGGGCGCCGCTTGGGGAACGAGAGAGAACGAGCCAGCGAGGAGGAGGAGGAGAAGCAGGCGCGAAGCAGAGCGCGGGCGGGAGGTGCCGGAAGTGATGGGTGAGTGCTGCACGCGATCCTGAGCCCCCTGGTTGACTATTTTTTATGATCTGATTATTTAAAAACAGTTAAAAAAAACAAAAAAACAATATATCCTCATGTTATATTGCATAAAAAAATTTGGCTGGAAAATTTGGCCGTGAAAGAAAATAATTTGGCCGAATTTGGCTGTATTTTGACTTGAGTTTGGCCGCAGAGCCAAGCTGCGATCTGGCAACCCTGGGGTGAGTGCCAGCCTGTCGGTTCAACTACCATTTCGGCAAACAGTTTGCCCGAACCGGTCTGAAACAGTAGAATCCCACCCCTGCACCTGCTTTTCTCACAAAACTATCCCCTTTCCTGCCTCCCCCACTGCTCTGGGCCACCAACCCGGAGAGGTTGTGGAACTGTGTTCTAGTCCAACCCCCAGCTCAAGCCAGATGCCATGTAATTGCTTCACTCAACGATTGCGACCCCAGCATTCCCTATTGCAGTCATTAAGCGGAGAGAAGGAAAGAGCTGCTTGCCAGAGGGACTCAGCCCCCATGTGAGGTCAAATTCTTGCGGAGGCAGAGATGCCCTCCACTACAGTCCCAGTGTCTCAGGGGGGCCCCTTGGGAAAATTAACTGCTCATCCCTTATTTAATGGAGTAAGTCTACTACATCCATACCTTGGCAGGGAACTGAGGCCTTGACATTCTTAAGAACCTTCCGTATTGTTCCTCCCTCCACGACACTCTAAGGTCGTCCTCAGCTTACGACCATCATTGGGACTGGAAACATCCATTGCTAAGTGACGCAATTGTTTAAAGAAATTGTTACGCCGCTTGTAAACCGTGTCGCCACGGTTGAGTGAATTGTATGGTCGTTAAGCGAATCCAGTCTTCCCCTTCGACTTTTCGGAAGTCCCCCAAGAACAAGGGTGTCATGCCCCTGTTGGAATCTGATTCCGAGGGGGAGATTGAGCAGCTGACAGGGAGTGGGAGTGTGGCTCCGGAGGAAACAGGGGAAGGGCACAGTCTGGCTGGGCATTCAGAGGAAGACCCAGGACCACCCCCTCTTCATCCTAGGGCACGCAGGAAGGAAGGGAGAAGGGAGCAATGTGAGTTACGTGGGTTACAGGGGAGGAAAGGGCCCTGATCCCCTTCATTAGCTGCAGCTGGGAAAACAGGATTTAAAAGGGACGTTTGTGCACAGCACCTTGCTGGAAGCAAAGCGTGAATTATCTTTGTTTCTCAAGTCTTATCTGGGTTCTGGGGTCCTCCCAACTGTGTGTGTTTCGCTGTCTTTTGAAGTCTGCAATTCCTTATCCTTCCCTGTCTCATAATTGCTGCAGCGTGGTTTGTGTTGCTTTTTATTTATAATTTATTTTACTTTGGGTTCGGACTGAATTTCTTCCCTTTAAAACCTGTTCTTGGGAAGAGTTTTTTCTCCAGCCAATGATAACTGGACACTGGGGGCCAAGTTGGAAGTATTAAAGGGACTTTACCTACTTTTGTGACTTTAATGCTTTTGTGCCATGCCCTGAGTCATCACAAAGGGTCTTCAAGCTTGGCAAGTTTAAGACTTGTGGACTTCAACTCCCAGAATTCCTGAGCTAACATGACTGGAAGAGGAATTCTGGGAGTTGAAGTCCACAAGTCTTAAAGCTGTCAAGTGGGAAGACCCCTGGTTTAGATTCATGTTTCAAGCATGGACACCTTAAGTGGACTTCAATTCCCAGAATTCCTGAGCTAACATGACTGGAGGAGGAATTCTGGGAGTTGAAGTCCACAAGTCTTAAAGCTGTCAAGTGGGAAGACCCCTGGTTTAGATTCATGTTTCAAGCATGGACACCTTAAGTGGACTTCAATTCCCAGAATTCCTGAACTAACATGACTGGAGGAGGAATTCTGGGAGTTGGAAGTCCACAAGTCTTAAAGCTGTCAAGTTTGAAGACCCCTGCCCAAGAAGGTCACAGATGGCAATTATGTGACTCTCTGGGACACTGCAACCGTCGTAAATGCATTCCAGTTGCCAGGCACCCCAATTTTGATCATCTAACCACAGGAAGATTGCAATGGTCATAATTTCTACTTTTACTCTTTCCTTTACAGGAATAATTTGTACTTCTCTCATTTCCAATCCAAGCTGAAAGTCTACACATACACACACACACACACACACACACACACACAAAACCAGTTAGAGTTGAAATTGGCTCCAAAGACCCCAAAGAGACCGAGAAATCAAGATGAGCCTCATAACCAAGTGAATTGGGAATGTTACCTAAATTGCTGTGTTCCTCTTCGTCGGTTTCTCGCTTGGCTTCTCGGAAAAGAGGCTCTGGCACAGCGACGGATGGAGGCTGTTCAGCCTCGGCCTCTGGGGAAACCTCGTTATCCATCTCAAACAGCCCGAGCACCTGAAGCAGAAAAAGATCCCGTGGTTGTTAAGTCAAGGATTACCTGCATAAAATATTATAAGTTGTGCTTCTCTGTCTCCTTTCATTCCTTCTAGCAATATTTTATTGATGGGTTACAGGTAGTCCTTGACTTATGACCACAGTGGAGCTTTAGGACAGATGGATTTCAACTCTGTTGGCTGGGGAATTTTGGGAGTTGAAGTCCAGCCGTCTTAAAGCAGCCAAGATCAACCAGTGAAACAGCTTTGCCTTCAGAAGTGGTGGGAGCTTCATCACGGGAGGCTTTCAAGAAGAGACTGGACTGCCATCTTTCTGAAATGGTGTGGGCTCTTCTGCTGGGGAGGGGGTTGGACTGGATGACCTACAAGGTCCCTTCCAACTCTGTTAATCTGTAATAAGATTGAGCCCAACATTTCTGCTGCTAAGTGAAACAAGCGAGTTTTGCCCCATTTTATTGCCACAGTTGTTAAGTGAATCATTGCACTTGATAAGTTAGTCTTCCTCATTGATTTTGCTTGTCAGAAGGTCGCAAAAAGTGATCACACAACCTTGGGACACAGTAATGGGTCCTAAGTATGAACCAGTTTTCAAACGTCTGAATTTGCTAGCTGGGGAATTCTGGGAGTTGAAGTCCCTGCATCTCAAAGGTGCCAAGGTTGAGAAACATTGCCTTAAATCAGGAGTGGGGAACTAGGGCCCTTTTATGACTGGCTCAGGAATTCTGGGAGTTGAAGTCCACAAGTCATAAAAGGGTCATGGTTCCCCATGCTGCCTCAGGAATTCTGGGAGCTGAAGTCCACAAGCCATAAAGGGGCCATTGTTCCCCATTCTGCTCAGGAATTCTGGGAGTTGAAGTTTTAAAGTCATGAAGGGGCCATCTTTCCCTGTGCTGCCTCAGGAATTCTGGGAGTTGAAGTCCACAAATGATAAACGGGCCATTGTTCCCGATATTGGCTCAGGAATTCTGGGAGTTGAAGTTTAAAAGTCCTGAAGGGGCCATGTTTCCCGATGCTGCCTCAGGAATTCTGGGAGTTGAAGTCCACAAGCCATAAAGAGGCCATCTTTCCCCATATTGGCTCAGGAATTCTGGGAGTTGAAGTTTAAAAGTCCTGAAGGGGCCATGTTTCCTCATGCTGCCTCAGGAATTCTTTTTTTTTTTTTTTTTGGTGTAGTTCAATTTTAATGTTATATTCCTTATTTTGCAACAGTAGATCTTAATGCTTTCTTACTAAGCAAAGTATCTTATTTTAAGAGCCACTTTGAAATCACACGTTTATTATTCATCATCTGGAGGAATTCCTAGCTCTTCATCTGTCCGCAAAGAAGGATCTGGGAAAGGAAAGTGACCCAGCACTTCATCGGAGTCATGCCAGAAGCGCCACAAAATCCAGAACCACATGAGACCAGGGGTTCCTTCACCAAGGACTACTGAGAACAGTGGTGGTGGTACAAATTGGCGGTAGTGAGTATCAACCTGTATACCTTCACTTGCCCGCCGCACTCCAGGGCGCGGGCTTAGCTTGCCTCCGGGGCGAACCAGTCGACTGAGCAAGCTCAGGCCTCCCATCGCTCGGCACAGAGGCCCGGCCATCCCGGAGGCCGCCGAGCCTGCCTCAGGAATTCTAAGAGTTGAAGTCCACAAGCCATAAAGTCATAAAGCGGCCATTGTTCTCCACCTCTGCTAAATAAATAAATCCCTATTGGTCGGGAGCAACAACGGAACAAGGGTGGTGCCAGTTGGGCTTTTCAGAAGCCTCTTTGGGGACTGTGACGCAGGGTTTAATGGGGAGGGGGGATCTAGAAAGACTCTTATCAAGCCCCTTGCTTTACATCACCCCTCCACCCTCCCCCAAAAACAACCCTCCTCCCAAAACTATGTTTTTACTTGCTGTTCTTTCCTCTCCACTTCCCGCTGCATCTGCAGGAAATCCTCCGCCAAGGAAGCCGCTTGAGAGCAGGTCTCGGGTTCGTGTTCCCGGACCCAGCTCTGGATGTCCGGGGGCAGGATGGCCAGGAACTGCTCCAGGATCAGCAGCTCCAGGATCTGCTCCTTGGTGTGTCTCTCCGGCTTCAGCCACCGGTGGCAGAGATACCAGAGCTGGCTGCAGACCTCACGGGGGCCTTCGGCCTCCTGGTAGCGGAACTGGCGGAAACGTTGGCGTTTCATCTCCATGCTGGCCGAGTCGTCTCCCAGAATTTCTTCCTTCACCTTCACCATCCCCGATTCCCCAATTTCTCCCGCGTCCAAGAGGTTTTGGGGCTCTGAGCTTTCCTCGCTCAGGACCACAGGGTGCCGGATGGCGCGGCCGCCCCTGGGCCACAGGCGGGTGACCGCCGGCCCCTCCGCGGAGGGAGAGAATCTTCGCCGGTCTTGTAACTCCGTGGGGCGCAGTAGACTCCTCCACCCCGAACGAGGGGAACGAGCGGCGTTGTGATGGACTTTGTGCTGGGCCGTCCTCGCTTTGAGCAGCCTCTCGTTTTTCTCTCGAGAGCGGCGAGAAGCCATCGCTTTGCCCCTCCACTTTTCCTCCGGATCCGGCGTTTCGGGCTCCTCATCTTCCATTTTCGCTCCGCGGGGAGCTCCCTGCTCTGAGGGACCTTGGAACTGAAGGCTCGGCGTCGAGGCCCGTTTGGCAGACATCCCTGGAAAGAGGCTCGCAAATGGCCTTCCCTCCCTCCCTCTCTCTCCAAATGCAAGAGATTCGGGAAACGAAGGGCCACAACTTGGCAACGGGAGTGTTTTTCCCAGAAGGAGAGGCTGAGAGGGATGGAAGCTTTGTCTTAAAAGGGCACCCCGAATCTCCAAACGAATCAGATCAGGGGTTGATGGGAAAGTCTTTTTCCTGAAGAATGGGAACAAAAACAGAAGGGGAGAGAAAACTAAGAATCCCTCAACAATTTAGCCACCCCAAATCCCTGTTGGGAAAAAAAGTCAGTAAAGAAGTTAACACAGTGAGGCTGGCTGGGGAATTGTGGGAATTGAAGTCCACACATCTTAAAAGTTGCCAAGGTTGAGACTAAGGAGACAAACTTCAAACAGAAAGCAATCCTCCTCCTCTTTTAATGACCCCATAATCCTTTGCGGGGTTGTTGTGGTTAGCCGGCAGCAGGTACAGATGGCTGAGGAGAGCGAGGACTCAGATGAGGGGCCAGGACCATCAGGGAGCGGACTGCTGCCATCAGAGATTGTGGGGGCTGGCAGCAGCGATGAGGAGGTCCCCGAGGAGCCTGTGCCAAGTGCGCGTGTACGAAGGATTACTCGGAGGAAAGAACAATTACAGCAGCACAGGCGACTCGGGAGTAAGGCTGTCAGTTAATGCCCCCTCCCTCAAGAGGATAAAAGCCAGGTTTGAAAAAGCATTCTTTGCAGAAAGCAAAGAAGCTCTGAAGCTCAGCTTGTGGACACCTTAGTTTGTGTTTGGAGAATCTTGTAAATTAGTTCTTATCTCTGGGTTTTTGGCAGCATTGATGAACAACTCGGCATGGCTCTTTCTTGTCGGTGCTAATTAGTGGAAAGCAACCTTTTATCTGTAAAGAAACAGGTAATTTAATTGTTATTAAACCTTAAAAGGCGGGGGCTGCTGCCTTTGTGTTTGCTCTTTGGGAATCTGGTTGGGTCAGAACAGGGGTGGAGTCTGGGCAACTGAATGGAGCTGAGTTTTTACTGGCCAGATGCCCCTCCCGTTGCCAATGCAGAGGGTTTTTTTTCCCAGCAGATATTTTCTCAGTATGCCAAGAGAGAGAAATATCTGCCTCTAGCTAAGATTGAACTCTCAGCCTCTTGATTGTGAGGCGAGAACTCCACCTCTAGGCCACTGCACCACTCATCAAATATATAAGAAATGCAGGCTGTATGTAGCAGCTGCTGGGAGCAAATGTGACATTATCTTGTGTTGACTTTGCTTATCTGTATTCCTGGCTGGGAAATGTGAGTTTTGCTGTGCCTTCAAGTCTGGAATTCTCGCTCCTGTCCTGCCAAACTAATTAGCTCAGTTGGGCTTGATTGGACTTCAAATTACAGTTTTTGTTGACCATGTTTTAGACTTGATTCCTTGCAGTTAAAGGCTGTCCCTGGGAGAGTTTTTCTCCAGCCAGAAGGTAACCTGGACACTGGGGGCAAAGTTGGAACTATTAAAGGGACTCTTATTGATTATCTGCAGAGTTATGAATCTGGTGGTCTTAACATATATATATCCTGGTTGTACAGTTTTTAATTGTTATTTGTTTTAATTTGTTTTACACTGTTATTTGTATATGTCTTTTGGTGTTGTTCAGTTGTATGTTGTGAAAGAGCACCTTATTTCGTTGTTCTCAGGTTTCTGAGTACAATGACAATAAATTTATCTTATCTTATCTTATCTTATCTTATCTTATCTTATCTTATCTTATCTTATCTTATCTTATCTGACTGTGTTGCCTTTGTGCCACATCCTGGGTCATCACAGGTAGTCCTTGACCTGTAACAGTTCATTTAGAAGTTACAACAGCACTAAAAAAAAAAAAGATATATAAACGTTTTTCACACTTGCAGCTTCCCCATGGTCATGTGATCAAAATTCAGAGACTTGACAAACTGGCAGTTGCATATTTATGACACCGGTGATTCATGTAGAAACTGAAAGGGCGCAAAAATAGTGCAAACCTCAGTTAACAACTGTCTCGCCATGCGCAGTTTGTCCTTTTAACCAGTCCTCCCAGCTGCAGCCCTTGAAGGGGATCAGGGCCCCTTCCTCCCCTGTAGACCACGCCACTCACATTTCTCCCTTATCTGCTCCTCCCTGCGTGCCCTAGGATGAAGAGGGAAGGGGCCTGGGTCTTCCTCTGAATGCCCAGCCGGCCTGTGCCCTTCCCCAGTTTCTTCCACAGCCACCGGAGCCACACTCACTGTCAGCTGCTCAATCTCTCCCTTGGAGTCAGACTCCAACAGAGGCACGACAGTCGTAAAATGGTCAAAACTCACTTTAACAACTGTCACACTTAGCAGCAGAAATCTTGGGCTCAGTTGTGGTCATACGCCAAGGCCTACCTGTATCTAGTTACTAGTCCTAATCACCATAATGGAGTTCAAAATTTATGTTGCTAAGTGAGAAATGGGTTAAGTGAGTTTTGCTCCACTTTATGACCTTTCTTGCCATGCATGTTAAGGGAATCACTGCAGTTGCTCAGTTAGTCACATGGTGGTTCAGTGAATCTAGCTTCCCTGTTGACTTTGTTTGTCAGAAGGTTGCAAAAAGGGATCGCGTGACTCCCGGGACAGTGCAATGGTCATAAATGTGAGTCAGCTGCCAAGAATCCAAATGTTAATCATGTGACCATGGGGAGGCTGCAAAGATCTTAGGTGTGAAAAACAGTCTTAAGTGACTTTTTTCAGTGCTGTTGCAACTTCGAACAGTCACTAAATAGACTGTTGTAGGTTGAGGACTACCTGTAGATGATTGATAGATTAGATTAGATTAGAGATAGATATAGAGATAGAGATAGATAGATAGATAGACAGACAGACCTATATAGAGATAGACATAGAGATAGATAGATTTAGAGATAGATATAGAAAGATACAGATAGATAGATATAGATATAGAGACAGATATAGATATAGATAGTGATAGACGTAGAGATAGAGATAGATGGACAGATAGAGATATAGATAGATATAGAGAAATTTAGATAGAGGTAGACATATAGAGATATAGATAGATATAGTGATAGACATAGACGTATATAGAGATACATAGATATAGAGATAGAGATAGATAGATATAGAGATAGAGACATTTAGATAGACATAGACATACAGAGAGATATATAGAGAGAGATATATAGCTAGACAGCTAGAGATAGATATAGACAGACGGATAGATAGATAGATAGATAGATAGACAGCCAGACAGACATACATACATACATATATAGAGATAGACATAGAGATATATAGATTTAGAGATATAAAAAGAGATAGATAGATAGATAGATAGATAGATAGATAGATAGATAGATAGATAGATAGATAGATAGATATAGGGATAGACAGATTTACTGTAGATGTAGATAGATAGATATAGATATAGAGACAGATAGAGATATAGATAGTGATAGGCATAGAGATAGATGGACAGATAGAGATATAGATAGATATAGAGAAATTTAGATAGAGGTAGACATATAGAGATATAGATAGATATAGTGATAGACATAGACCTATATAGAGATACATAGATATAGGGTAGACAGATGTAGATAGATAGATATAGATAGAGATATTTAGATAGAGATAGACATACAGATAGAGATATAGAGATATATATATATAGCTAGATAGCTAGAGATAGATATAGACAGACAGACAGACGGACAGATACCTAGCATCTGCATTTGCAGGACATACTAATCTCTATTTTCATCTCAGTTAATGGGTATTCAGGGGAAGTATGTTACTGTAAAGGAACCCATCCACTGGATGACATACAGCCCTGAAGCCTGACTAGCCTGCGACCTTGTCCAGCAGAACTTTTCTCAGGTTCGTGTCCCTAAAAACACAAAAAGCTGTAAAACAATAAGCAAGAGCATCAGTCCTTGCAGTTGTGTTCAGCCCACGTGTAATGGGAGCTTACCTAGTTTACACACCCCGCAGGGGCCCTCTTATGCTGAAACCTGGCATCTTCTGGTCATTCTTATGAAGTTCAGAGCTGGAAAAGAAGCACACGAAAACGCACAGGTTAGAACAATGATTCTCAACTTCAGCCACTGTAAGATGAGTGGACTTCAAGTCCCAGAAGTCTCCAGTCAGCCTAGGACAACGGTGGCTAGCCTTTGGGGGGGGGTCCTTTTGCCAAAAATTGTTCACGTGCTTGCACGCTTGTGCGCCAGCAACCCAAAAGGCAATGCGCTCCACCTCCTACGTATGCGTGCGCAATCCCCACCCCCCCACCTGCACTGTACCTCACAGCTGATTTTCAGCTAGTTTGGAGTCTTTTTTGGCCTCCCAGAGGTTTGAGGAAGGCTTCTGCAGGCCGAAAACTAGCTTCATTTCATCACTTCTGGTATTTTCAGAAAAACAGGAAGTGACGAAACGGGGCTAGTTTTCGGCCTGCAGAAGCCTTCCTCAAGCCTTTGGAAGGCCGAAAAAGGCCTCAAACCGGCCGAAAATCACTTGTGAGGCAAGCGCGTGTGTAGTGAGGTAAGTCTGCTTGCAACTCATGTGCCGGCATAAATGGCTCTGTGTGCCACCTGTGGCATGCGTGCCGTAGGTTTGCCATCACAGGCCTAGGAAACGCTGCATTAAGAGGAAAAACCCCGCACGCACGTAAGAACACCTATTAAGGAAAAGATCCAAACAGACAAAGACAGGCACCAATGGGGAAACCTGCAATTCAAACAGGTGACCCACTGACCGAGGTTACCTAGTTTGGTAATGAAATACCTGCAAGAAAAACCACCAAGCTCAGAGAGCATCAAGGACCCCACAGATCTCCCGCACTATTTATAAAACAACAGTCCAAACATCGCCTGATTCAACAGCTTTTCAGGCCACGGTGGGACATCCATGTTCTGACCTAGACTGTAAATTACGTTCATTCACAGCCTGCAAGGCTTCACAAACAGTCTTTCAGGGGAATGTTTATAAACACCCACCTTATCGCACTTGGAATGCGGCCAGAGAACTAATTGCCAAATGCAGAGCAAGATCAAACTTGACAGAGAGTCAAACAGAACTTTTCAAAGCTTGAACCGACCAGACAAACTAATTGCTTCCTGCAAAACCTCACATCCCGTTCGCTCCTCTTTTATGTCCTATGGGAGGGGCCAATCATCTCCAAGGTGCGGGCTTATAGTCCTGAGTCAACCCTGCTTTCTCAATTGTTCTTGTCTTCTGGTAGCTCTGTGCATGTGCAGGCTGGGAACAGGTTCCAGAAACTCCCCTGCCTCACTGCTGTCTGAGTCTGAAGGCAGCTGATGACTGCCAGCCTGCCCTGGCCCCACCTCTGCCTCTGATGCAGAGCCCTCATCATAGCCTTCCTCAGCCTCCACAACTAGCCCAGGTTCCTCCTCAACCTCCTCACTACTGTCCAACACTTATTGTCCTATACCAGGGGTGTCAAACTCAAGGCCTGGGGGCTGGATCCAGCCTGCAGAGTTCTTAGATCTGGCCTGGTGGGACACCCTGGAAGCAGTGAAGGACTGGCCCGCAGTGCAAGCAAAAACAGAGCTCAGGCCCTCCTGAGCTCCATTATTTGTGGCAGAGGGTTGGAGGAGGCTAGTACAGCCAAAAACGGAGCCCGGGAGCCCATTTTTGCTGGCAGCCACCACAGGCGCCCCTGACATGAGCGATACCGAGCTGGTCATGCCCATCGGGGCCCACCCGAGGTCAAACACAACCCTGATGTGGCCCTCCATGAAATTTGAGTTTGACACCCCTGTCCTATACATTATTGCTTTTAAGATTACGCTTTGCTCCGACTAACGCAGAGTTAGTCAAATTGGGATGGATTATGCATATAAACAAAAGGGACGCGCAGTGGCTCAGTAACTAAGACGCTGAGCTTGTGGATCAGAAAGGTCAGCAGTTCGGCAGTTTGAATTCCTAGCGCTGCGTAACGGAGTGAGCTCCCGTTGCTTGTCCCAGCTTCTGCCAACCTAGTTCAAAAGCATGTAAAAAATGTAGGTAGAAAAATAGGCACCACCTTTGGTGGGAAGGTAACAGCATTCTGTGCACCTTCGGCGTTTAGTTATGCTGGCCACATGACCACAGAGACGTCTTTGGACAGCACCGGCTCTTCGGCTTTGTAATGGAGATGAGCACTGGCACCCCCTAGAGCTGGAAATGACTAGCACTTATGCGCGGGGGGAACCTTTACCTTATGCATATAAACAAATAAATAAAGGGGGTAGCAATAATGTATACCAGATATTCCTGGACTTACAACATCAACTACGCTCAAAATTTCTGTGGCTAAGCCATGGCAGTTGTTAAGTGAGCTCTGTCTCACTTCACCTTCCTTGCCCCAGCTGTTAAGTGAACCACCGCAGTTGCTAAATAACACAGCTGTTGCGTGAATTTGGCTTCCCCGTTGACTTTGCTGTCAGAAGGTGTTCATGCAACCCTGGGAAAAAGAGTGACCGTCATAAAAACAGGCCAGCTGCTAAGTCTCTGAATTTTGATCACATGACCTTGGGGATGGTGCAATGGTTGAAAGTGTGGAAAAAAGTTGTAAGTCGCTCTTTTCAGTGCCGTTGTAACTTTGAAAGGTCACTAAATGAACTGTTGTAAGTTGAGGACTACCTGTAATATCCAGAGTCAAAATAAGAGTAGGTGTTGTGGTTAGCCGGCAGCAAATGTGGACGGCTGAGGAGAGCGAAGATTCAGATGAGGGGCCAGGACCATTAGGGAGTGGACTGCTGCCTTCAGAGATTGTGGGGGCTGGCAGCAGTGATGAAGAGGTTCCCGAGGAGCCTGTGCCAAGTACGTGCAGGATTGCTAGGAGGAAAAAGCAGCTACAATAGCATGGGCAACTCGGGAGTAAGGCTGCAAGGTAATGGCCCCTCCTTCAAGAAGATAAAAGCCAGCTGTGAAACGAACGTACTTTGCAGAAGGCAAAGACGTTTTGAAACTCCAGCCTCGTGGACATTCCAGTATCCTGAGTTTGTATTTGAAGATTCTTATTTTACAAATTATTTCTTGTCTGTATATTTTTTGGCAAGTCTCCCACAGTTTGGCAAGACTTGTGCTTATCCCAGCTAATTATTTTGTAAAAGCAGTACAAGGTTTCTGTTCTTTTTGAATTGTGTTTGATTTTTTGGAAAAGGGCCTGGGTCAGAACAGTAGGGACACCCTTAGGGCTTGCAAAATACCCCCACTTTAAATCTCCAGCACACAAACAGTTGAGATGTCAACACATATTTGTGTATCAGGAAGCAGCAATCAGAAAATAAAACAAGCACATTATGCCTGAACAATAAACAGAAAGGCCCACTACGGATAATCCTCAACTTACAACCATTCATTTAGTGAACAAAATTACAACAGCAGTGGGGAAAAAATGTAACTTAAGTTCATCCTCAAACTTACAACCGTTATAGTACTCCCACAGTGACGGGATCAAAATTCAAGCACTTGGCAACCAGCAGTATCCATTGTGGATCACCATTTGAGATTTTCCCAGCCGCCTTCTAAACCAGCAACATCAATGGGAGAAGTGGATTTGCTTAATGACTGCATGACTCAATTAAACACTGCATCAATTTGCTTAACAACCATGGCCCAAAAAAGTCACAAAATCAGACTCATAACCTCCCTTGCTTAACAATGCATATTGTGGTCCCAGTTGCAGTGACAAGTTGAATTCTACCCGTCTTGGAGAAAAGGCACAGGTGAGTTATTTAAAGAAGCATTCAGGAAACCGTCTGCAAGCGTCGTCTGCAAGCATAGGTTTGGATTTGTTTTTTGCTTCCATAAAATGCAAATTATTTGTTTAAAAAAACCAGGCCACCGCAGAATACTTCTGAAACCTGTTTAGGAATGTTGCTCCCTTGTGCTGTGCATGTGAGACAGACCATTGTGATGTGTTCTCCTCGCCATTAGAAAGCAGGTGGCTCATTTAGTAATTTTTTAATTACCATCCCTGGAGAGTAAGCAGCTTAGAGTGGCATGCAACAGGAGTGAATTATTGGGAAAAATGGGATTGTGAACCGTTTCAAAACTGATTTGCCCATCCTTATTATTTACATTCCTTTGAAGCGCATCTTAGTAAATTATTAGAAATTTTTTTGCCCATCCTTACCATTTACACTCCCTTTGAGGCGCATTTTAGTAAAGTGTTGGAAAAATTAAAATTCTGATTTGCCCATCCTTACTATTTATACTCCTTTGAAGTGTCTTAGTAAATTATTAGAAAAATTAAAATTCTGATTTGCCCATCCTTACTATTTATACTCCTCTGAAGTGTCTTAGTAAATTATTAGAAAAATTAAGTCTGATTTGCCCATCCTTACTATTTACACTCCTCTGAGGTGCATTTTAATAAATTGTTGGAAAAATTAAAATTCTGATTTGCCCATCCTTACCATTTACACTCCTTTGAGGCACATTTTTAGTAAATTGTTGGAAGAAATTAGATTCTGAGCCACCTCAGAACTGATTTGTTCATCCTTGCAACCCCTTTGTTCAACCGGGGCGGGATTTCAACTTCCAGATCAAATCATAGCTTGGCGAGGTGGGGGGAAACCAAGTTGACAATGGCATCCCACCACAACCTGCTTTGGGGCAAAACCTCCCTGAGTTCCCCTGGGATCCGCCCCAAATGAATCCACTTGAGCTTTACCTCTAAGCAGGCGAGACTTCGGAACAGGTTAACCCGCTAGTGAAAATTCTGCTCTGGAGTAACTGTTGCTGGTTGAGAAAAGCCCTCCAAACGGGCTCAAGGAGGATTCAGCCTTCCATCCTTGGCCAGGTCAGGGGGATAAAATGAGGATCCAGATTGTGTGGGAGGGCAGAGTCTATAAACAGCTTAGAGAGGGGCTTGTAAAAGCCCTGTGAACCTGTAAACTGTCTATGGAGATTCTCAGTTGTCCCAAAGGTGCTTTTTTTTTCCAGAGGCACTTGGACTTTGTGGTTTTTCTTTGAAGATGTTTCGCTTCTCATCCATGGATCGATGAGAAGTGAAACGTCTTCAAAGAAAAAACCAGAAAGTCCAGGTGCCTCTTGAAGAAGCATCTTTACCACACTGTGAATATAACTCTTATTGCTAGTGCTAGTGGGGGGAATTCAAGGGGAGAGAGAGAAGATCCACCGATCTACAATACAGTCGATCGGAGAGGGGGATTTCCAAAGGGGTTTACCCAGAACAACCAGCAAATCCCCCCTGGCTGAAAAAAAAAAAAAAAATACACCGCCGAGAGCTTAAGCACCTTAATCCCAGACACAATGGTCTCTCAACTCCGCCATCCTTTACAACCACAGCTTCCTTGTCAAAAAAATAAAAAATAAAATAAAAAGCAACTCTTCGGAATCGGCTTGTCCCTCCTCCGTTTCTCAAGCCGCGTGTCCGATCGAAGGGGGAGAGAAATAAAAGTCGATCCGGACCCCCTAAACCCGAGTTTTATCCGACCTTTCCAAAACTCCAAAAACTCTGCCTCCTTCCTCCGTCGTTTTGTTTTTTGTTTTGCCCCGCGGGGCTCCCTTGGAGCGCCGATTTGCGGAGCTTCCCAAACCCGCGAGGAAATCCAAAAGATCCCGCAAAGCTTCTTGCTCCCCCCGACTCTTCTCTCCTCAACCCCCCCCAACCCCACCTCCACGGCGTGGAGAAAGTCGGATCGAGCGGCGGCGCAAGGCGATTTCGTGCCGGGTCCAATGCTTAAACCAGGATCCCCCGGCCGCTTCCTTTCTTACGGGAGTTGATTTCTCCACCACCGCTACCCCCCCTCCCCACCCCGCCTCCCCTCCCAACGCACAAAAGGTCCAGGCGCGATCCGGGTGCGAGGCGCTCTCTCCGGCTTCCAGGAGATCGGAGCCGTGGCGGGCGGGGGGGGAGGAGGGAAGCCAAGGAAACAAGGAGAGAAAGGAAAACTGGAGTGGGGCTGGGGGTGCAAGGGAGGGGGATCCCTGCCTCCCCGCCTTGTCCTTGGCTCAGCCATTGTCCTGCGGGGAGAGAGAGGGTGAGGCCATGCTGGGTTGGGGAGCCGCCGCGCAAAAAACCTCCTTTGGCTACCCGCGATCGGAGCCTCGGAAGCGGGATAAGAGGGTGGGGTGTGGGGAGGAGGGAAAGAAGCAGCCCGGTTCAGTTTACTCCGGATCCGTTTCTCCTGCCTCTGCTACTTTTATGATAGATATATATATATATTTTGCAAGCGAGCGGGGGAAGTTCCCTTCTGTTGCAAACACCTCCCGCCCTCCCCGCTCGCTCGCTGGCTTACCGACGCCGTGCATCCTCCGGCACATTTCTTCCTCTCACTCGATCCTCCCTCCCCCCACAAAAGGGAAGGAATTAAAAAAAAGAAAGAAAGAAAACAACTCGGATCCAGCCGGGGCTCGCCAAGGGCTCGCTCCCCTCCTCCCCTCCGAAAAAGAGGGGCCTGGGTTTCTCCAAGCCTCTCCGAGCTCAAGTTTCTCGTCCTCTCTGGGAAAACGGCGGCCCTCTATCGGTTTAACCCGTCCGGCACCTCGGCAAGGAAAAGGATCCGTTTCCCCGCGGCTTCTGACAAAAAACAAAATAAAATAAAATAAAAGGAAACGACCGGGGATCTCGTCCGGTTCCCCGCAATTAGAAGCCCCGGGGTATTTGGGAGCGCGCGGCTTGGAACCGGTGCGTAAAAGCGCAGGCCGCGGAGCGCGCGTTTTGGCGCGGGGATTTGAAAAGGGTTTGTTGTTGTTTTTTTTCCCCCCGAAACCTCCCGGCTTTCAAACCGAAACAAACCCAAAACACACACACACAAAGAGAGATCCAGAAAGGGGCGCAGGAGAGGGTTAACCGGAGGTGGGCAGGATTGAGGTATTTCTTGGGGTGGTGGGGGGGAGAGAGAGAGAGAGAGAGAGAGGTGGAGGCGGCGGAAGGCGAAGGGTTGAAGGAGGGGTTTCCAAGCCAGACAAAGCTTCCCATTGAAACAACCAAGTCCGCCTGTAGCAGACTTTTTGCGTGTGTGTGAGAGTGAGAGAGATCGACGCGGAAGGAAGGACACACACACACACACACACACACACGCACGCACACACACCCCGAGATCGCGTACACACGAACAAAATAATAATAATAATCAGGCCAGGGGTTGCGGCGGAGCCCCCGGTTACCTGCTTTGCGGGGTTCTGAGAACAAAGAATCCGGTGGCGGTTGGGGATCGTGGGGGCGGAGAGACGCGCTTCCCAGCTTTCAGGATGGCAAAGCCGAGGGAAGGTACTGACTGGGTCAGTGTTAAAAATACACACACATGCACCTGTCTGTCTATCCATCTGTCCATCCGTTCATCCATCCATCCATCTATCTATCATTATCATCTATTTATCATTTATCATCTATCTATATCTATCATCTACAATTATCATCTATCATTTATCTATCTATCTCATCTAATTATCCACCCATCCATCTATCCATCATTTCATCTATCATTTATCATCTATCTATATCTTATCTAATCCATCTATCCATCTATTCCAACTATCTATCTATCCCTCTATCAATCCATATTCCATCCATCTATCATCATTTATCTATCTCAACTATTCATCCATCTACCCATCTATCATCCATCTGTCATCATTTATCTACCTAATCTGTCCATCCATCTATGATCCATCTATCTATCATCTATTTATCATTTATCTATCTATCTTATCTAATTAGCCATCTATCCATCAATTCATCTATCATTTATCGATCATCTAATTAGCCATCTATTCCATCTATCAATCCATGTATCATCATTTATCATCTATCTACCTAATCTGTTCATCCTTCCTCTGTCTATCTCTGTCTGTCTATCTATCTATCTATCTATCTATCTATCTATCTATCTATCACGTATTTATATTACTATCATCTTTATATCATGTATTTACATCACTATCTATCTATCATATCTATATCATACCTCTATATCTTTTTCTCTCTATTTCTGTATATCTCTATATCTATCTATCTATCTATCTGTCTGTCTATCTATCTATCTATCATGTATTTATATACTATCTATCTTTATATCTATATTTATATCACTATCTATCTATCATATCTATATCATACCTCTATATATTTTCCCTCTATTTCTGTATATCTCTCTATATCTATCTATCTATCTATCTATCTATCTATCTATCTATCTATCATCTATCCTCTCTACAGGTAATCCTTGACTTATGATCAAAATTGAGCCCAAATTTTATCTTGCTAAGTGAGAAATTTGTTCAGTGAGTCTTGCCCCATTTTATGACCTTTCTTGCTGCAGTTGTAAAATGAATCACTGCAGTTGTTAAATTAGTAACACAGTGGTTCAGTGAATCTGGTTTCTCTCTTGACTTTGCTCACAAGAAGGTCGCAAAAGGAGATCATGTGACTCCAGGATGCTGCCACCATCATAAATATGAGTCACTTGTCAAGCATCAAAATGGAAATCACATGTTCACCGGGATGCTGCAACAGTCATAAGTGTGAAAAATGGTTGTAAGTCCCTTTTTCCAGTGCCGTTGTAACTTCAAACGGTTATTAAGTGAACTCTTGTAGGTTGAGGGGTTCCTTGCATTTGTTTGTTTAGCTTTTTTTATCCTGTCTTTATTACTTCACAGATAAGTGAAGCAAACATGCCTAATAACGTGTTCTCCTTCTGGTTTCCCCATAACAACAACCCTGTGAGGTGGGTTGGGCTGATAGAGAGAGTGACCGGACATAAGCCACCCAGGCGGCCTTCATACCTATGTTTGTTTGTTTATTAAATTTGTGTGCCTCCGGTCTCTTCCAAGCAACTCTGGGCAGCTTACAGTATCCTAAATCCACAGTCGCCAACCAGTGGGCCGTGGGGCCACTGGTGGGCCACGAAAAAATTTGGATGGTTTGCAGAGAAATGTCACCCCCACAACACCTCCCAAAGCAATTAATCCAGGCTGCGTGAGAACGCAAGGCTGCACCGCCCACACGGCCCACAGGAACCCTCCCCGCCCATTTACTCCTTACCTGGAAAACTTGCCTGCTAAGTTGCCATCTTTCCTTTTTTTTTCCCCTGACTGTCAGCTGTTTTGCTGTGCTGGAAGATTTAGATTAGCTAGAAAATAGGAAATGTTGGGTTTCTTGCTTTCTAGCTAGTTTTTAGAATATTTTCGGCTCACCTTGCTTAGGACTGAAGCTTCTATTATTCAGTGCAGACTTACTGCAAGCAAATTTTATGTGACAGACTCAGGTAGCCGATGGCAGATAGATAGATCTCTGAATGATTCTGTGAGCAACTCAATCTGCCTTCCTGCTTTGCCCGATTCTGGGTAAAAGTTGCTCTTTTTTATAAAAAAAATATCAATATTTATATAAATATTTGTAATATTTACATACAAGCCATGCCCAGCCAGTCACGGGATCACCAAGCCACACCCACAAATTAGGCCACGCCCACAGAACCTGGGATTTAACATTATGAGTTTGGTGGTCCCTAAGGTCCAAAAGGTTGGCGACCCCGTCCTAAATAACAATTATATGAATAAATAAAACAACTATATGAGATGTACACTTTAAAACATTGGTCATTTAATAGCTGAAATGGTAAAATTAATGGTAAAATTAGAGATATTGTTGGCCTCAATTCCAGTTTCCAAGTACTTGAATTTTGACCCTGGGGATGATGTGATGGTCGAAAGTGCAAGGACCAGTCATAAGTAACACTTTTCAGTGTGGTTGTAATGTTGCTAAATGAGTCATTGTAAGTCAAGGACTACCTGGCCATCAAACCCTTAAACGAAAGGTGTCTATTTAATGTCTATTTAATACAGTTATTTTTCTCTTGGTCGGAAGATTCCATTCCTTGCAATGGTTGCAAAAATAAGAGGATCTCAACAGACAATTTGTCGAAATCCAGACTACGATCAAGAAAACGAGAGGAGGGCTTAAAGCAGATCCTACCGTCCAGATGGTTTGGGAATAAGGAATTCTGGGAGTTGTAATCCTGCCATCTGGAAAGCACCAGATGGAAAAATTGCTGTTAAGGCCTGGTTTACATATCACCGATTAAGCCTTGATGGGTGAGCCTTATTCAGCAGATCGTAGCTTAGCAAAAGCCCAGCCACCGTCCGCGAGTCTCTCTCTTCTTTTTCAAACCAGAGCAAGACAATTTCATTCATTCATTGCCTTCTAAGCCGGCTGTTATTCTTAAGAGCCAAGACTTTGCATCTTTCTGCTTCACAGAGGCATAATAGAAGCACGGCATTTGATTGAGTGACATTTTGATCTTAATAATAATAACAACAATGACATTCTGACGGCACAAGACCAAGCCAAGGAGCTGAAGAAACAGTGAGACAACTAGGAAGCTGCTGCAAGAAGATTTAACAGATAATCGGAGTTGGAAGGGACCTTGTAGGTCATCTAGTCCAACCCCCCCCGCCCAAGCAGGAGACCTTACACCATTTCTGGCAGTTACTCTAATTAAATCATGAGCCTTAAGTCACACTCTGAAAAACTAAAGAGGATTTATTTGAACGTCCAGCCTTTACCTGGGCATAGCCAACTCTGAGATATGTAATTCACTGTCACCTTTGATTTTACTTTTCCTCCCACCCCTCTGGGAACGTCCCACCCAACGAGAAACGTCCATACCCAAAAGTCGTCAATCATGTTCTCCAGTTAGATTTTTGCCGGCAGAAGCTTCAGTCATCTATCTAATCAGGGCTTGAAGAAAATATGAATGGAATGTACTTTCGATTCCACACTGCCACCTGTTCTTTGAAACTACCCCTGCCCCCGCTTCTTTCTGTTGTCAACTATAAAACATGTATACAAAAGGTTTTATGAGTTGACGGTCATAACTGTGGAAAATGGTCCGAAGTCACATGTTTCAGTGCCGTAGCAGAGGTGGGTATTCAGCAGGTTCTGACCAGTTCTGGAGAAGCGGTAGCGGAAAGTTTGAGGAAAGAACCGGCAAATACCTCCTCTGACTGGCCCTGCCTTCATCTCTTCTGTGCCTCCCGAGTCCTAGCTGAGTCTTCTTTTGTTGCTCTGCACAGGAGAACGGAGCTGGAAATCAGGTTAGCGGGGTGGGGAGGGAATGGGCATTTTGCAGTATCCTCCCCCTTCCATGCCCGCCACACCATGACACACCCACCAAGCCACACCCACAGAACCGGTAGTAAAGGCATGCGGTCCTGTCCACCATTAAACCTTCTTTCCAAGCAACTTCCATGAATCCAGTGTCTTTTTCCCCCGCTTAGAACTGGACCCAGAAGGATATTTTCTTCCAACAGTTTTAACAATGGGGGGGAGGGGAAGTCTTTGACAGGCAAAGCCGTCTCCTGACCCCTTTCTGGCAGAGTGGTGGGGTCTGAAGAAAGCTCACCGCAATCTGGTTAGCCATCTGGCCTCGTGTCAGCAAGCACCTCCCCTTGGGGCTGTATAATTTCATTTTCGCGCTTCCCCTTGGGGCTCCATTCCTTCGCGCTTCCCCTTGGGGCTCTATAATTTCATTTTCTCACCTTGCTGTCCTGGGTCATTGCTGTGCTTGGTCCTCTATCTGGCCTGAGAGCGCCAAGGCTGAGCTGGGAATCAACCCCCCCAAATGAGGTTGGTTTAGTCCTTCAGTCAAACATTTGAGAAGTCCCTGCAATGGATCTCCAGCAGATTTCTGTGGTAAAAAATGGGAAACCTTATTCTTTTTATTACACAGAAACACACCTGCACATTTACAGCTGATCCATGCTCGATGGGGAATTCTGGGAGTTGAAGTCCACCCTTCTTACACCTGCTAAGGTTGGGCGGGGGGGAGGGAAACACTGGGGAAAAAGCCAGGAGACTGTGAAGTTTTGTCTTCAGCACAAAGCCAGCAGGTGAATATCCCTGGTCCCTCCTTCTTGCATCAATGGTAGACCCAAAAATGTGACACCCACCCCAAAAGGTCAAGGAGTTGGCCAAGGTCGTCGCCAAGATTTGCACGCTCACATACTCACAAGTCTTCCATTACAACCCTGAGCTCCATGCATCTGCCCGACAGGTTGTGTATTATAGTACAGAATTCTATCACTTCTGCCTCATCTGCTTTTATTACACCTTCTCCTGGGACCTTTTCCGCCTGATCGGAGAGTCCTTAACATCAGCCGCTGCATGGAGGTAGCAAATGGCATCCTTTCCTTTGACCCAGCCATGCATCTTTGGGAGCAAGGTGGCCAGGAATTGCTCCCAGTTCACCAGCTCTAAGATCTCTGCTCCTTGGTGTGTGTCTCCCTACTTCAGGGGTCGGGCTGATACTGGTTCACACTGGTTTGAGCGAACCGGATGCTAATTTTACGCCTGGTACACCAAACAGGTAGTTGCAATGACTGGCTGGCCCCGCCTACCCTGCCCCTCCCAGAAGTCTCCACGTGGCCTGTTTTGAATCCCAGGTAAGTGCAGGGCCCATGCGGAGGCTCGGGGAGGGTGACAAATGGGCCTCCTGGAAATTCGGGAAGGGCAGAAATGGGCCCATTTCCAGCCTCCAAAGAGCCTCCGGAGCCTGGGAGGCCGTTTTCACCCTCCCAGAGGCTCAAGGAAAGCCTCCAGAGCCCGGGGAGGGCAAAAATGCCCCCTCCCGCCAGAGTGCAGGACCATGATGGCGAACCTAATGGCATGCAGAGCCCTTTGTGTGGGCATGCAAGCCCTAGCTAAACTTTCCTGCATTGCACATGCGCACGCCTCCCGGATGATTTTTGGCCCGTTTGAGGCTGTTTTTGCCCTCCCAGAGGCTCGAGAGAAACCTCTGCAGCCTCGGGAGGCCGAAAAATGGGCCTTCTGGAAATACCACAAGTGCCCATTTTCAGCTTCCAGAGGGCCTCTGGAGCTTGGGGGAGGCTGTTTTCACCCTTCCGGAGGCTCGAGGGAAGCCTCAAACTAGGCCCATTTCAGCACTTCCGGTATTGCTGGAAGGCCCGTTTTTCGGCCTCCTGAGACTGCAGAGGCTTCCCTCAAGCCTTGGGAGGGCGAAAATGGCCTCTCAAACGGGCTGAAAATCAGCTGGGAGGTGTGCGCATGTGCAGTGCGGGTAAGGGGGGAGCAGGGCGCATTGCATTGTGGGTGCCGGAATGTGTGCACGCTATTGTGTATGCATGTGCTATTGTGCATGCGTGCGCTTTTGGTGTACCACAACCATCACTGGTGCAGGAGGCTGACTAGGCCACACCCACCAGGGCCACGCCCACCCAGCAACCAGGCAGAGAACCGGTTGCCAAAATTTTTGAAGCCCACCCCGCTCTACTATCAACCACCAGCAAGTTGTAGAGATACCAGGGTTGGCTGTGGCAGACCTTCAGCCTCTTGGTAGCAGAAGTGATAAAAGTTCAGCCAACGCAAATGAAATTCAACGTAGAGAGAAATAAAGTTTTACACTTAGGCAAGGAAACCCCAACGTCCACATACAGATTAGGTGAAACCTGTCTTAACAGCAGTCACTGTAAGAGATCTTGGAGTCCTAGTGAATGGATAGGAAAGCACTCCGGGGGGTTAACGTCATTGCCCAGAGGATCATGGGTTGCCCTCTCCCCTCTTTGGAAGAGCTTTATAGCTCCCGCTGCCTTAAGAAAGTTCAAAACATTCTCAAAGATCCGTCTCATCCTGGGCACCCCTTTTTTGAACTATTACCATCTGGCAGACAGGATAATAAAAATAAGGACAAATAGGTTGAAAAACAGCTTCTATCCCAGGGGAATAGCTCTGTTGAATTCTGCTGTATAGTGCAGTGTTGGTGTGGTGTTGCGGGTTTTCGGTTCAATATGTGGAGCGTGAAGGATGTGTGTTTGTGTTTATTTTCATGGTCATGATGTGCACTGAAGATGGTGTTTGATTTCATTGTACGAGGTGCAATGACAATAAAGTGAACTAAAACGATCAGTTAAATATGAGTCAACTGTGTGCGGCGGCAGCTTAAAAAAGCCAATGTGAGACCCTCAAATATGGGAACGCTGCTATCATGTCTCCCTGGTCCTTCTCTTCACTGGACTGGTTGTTGTGGCTGGCTGGAGAATTCTGGGAATAAAAGCCTGCCCACCTTGCCAAGGTGATCCATGGAGTCAACCCCCACTTGATCGAGATAATCAATCAGCCAGTCCATCGGCTGTCTGGCTGAGGAATTCTGGGAGTCCAGGTCTACATGTCTCAAAGTCACCAGGTTTTGAGGAACAACGCTCTAAACCAGGGGTCTCCAATTTTGGCAACATTAAGCTTGGCAGATTTTTGTGGAAGTCCTCCAGGCTTAAAGTTGCGAAGGTTGGAGGCCCCTGCTCTAAACTGTATGATCCCATAGGTCCACTCTTAAGCATTTAAAGGTCCCAAAGGTGCTTTTTCAAGAGGCAAATGGACTTTCTTGTTGCTGTTTTTTTCTTTTGAAGACATTTTGCTTCTCAGCCAAGAAGCTTCTTCAGCTCTAACTGGATGGTGGGGAATGGAAAGGTTTATATATTCCATGCAGACAGCTGGTCATTGGCATTCGTTTGGACTAGAATCAGATAACAGATAATCAGAGTTGGAAGGGACCTTACAGGTCATCTAGTCCAACCCCCCCACCCAAGCGGGAGACCCTACACCATTTCTGTCAGATGGGAGTCCAATCTCTTCTTGAAAGTCTCAAGTGATGGCGCTTCCACAACTTCCAAGGGCAACTTCTGTTCCATGGGTTGATTGTTCTCTCTGTCAGAAAGTTTCTCTTTATCTCCAGGTTAAATCTCTCCTTGTTCAGTTTCCATGCATTATTCCTTGTCTGGCCTTCGGGTACTATAGAAATAGGTTAACCCCTTCCTCTCTGTGGCAGCCCCTCAAATATTGGAAGACCGCTATCCTGTCTCCCCTGATCCTTCTCTTCACTAGACTAGCCAGGCCCAGTTCCAGTAACCGTTCTTCATGTTTTAGTCTCCAGTCCCCTAATCATCCTGGTTGCTCTTCTCTGCACTTTTTCTAGAGTCTCAACATCTTTTTTATAGTGTGATGACCAAAACTGGATGCAGTACTCTAGGTGTAGTCTTACTAAGGCTTTATAGAATGGTATTAGTACCTCACTTGATCCCTCTGTTAATGCAATTTAGGATTGAATTAGCTTTTTTGGCTGCTGCTGCACACTGCTGGTTCCTATTTAGCTGGTTGTCCACTAAGACTCGAAGATCCCTGTCACGGTTACTGCTATTGAGCCTGGTTTCACCTCAATCGTTGAGGCCACTTGGAGGCTTATCTGTGTCCTCAGGGTCACCTGAGTGGTGCAAACGGGTGTGGAAGCTTCTTGGCTGCAGGGTGTTTTTCGGCCCTGTGCGTCCCTTGTTGAAGACAGGCGCAGGCTGTTGGGGGTTAAGCATTTAAGGGGTTAAAACCTTGGAGAGGCCTCTTCGAAGCCGTGTCCTAGAGCGGCAGCAAAGGTCAAAGTCCGGCTGGATGGTATAAGAATGGGGGGGAACTGAATGAAACGCAAAAAGAGCGGGGAAAAAAAACATGAAGGTTCCTTCCGGTTGGAACGTTCAGCAGCTGCACGGCAAGAGATGAACGGGGGCCGCGTGGTAAGTGGGGAAAAACGGGGGCCGGGAGAAGGCGCCGGTAACGCAAAACGGGGCGGTGGGCTGCAAGGCTCTGCGGGCGCAGAGGCGGAGGGGACGCCCGTCTGTGCCGTCTTTAAGCCCCATCCTCCCCCCGCTTCGCTTTCCTTTAATCACCATCCCCATCTTCCCCAGCGATCTTCCCTGCTACATCACCAGATGAGATAAGCTTTATTGTAATTGTTTTACTGTGAGCAAACTGGCCCACGTTAAAAAATGAAGTTTTGTTGCCTGCTCTCAAAAGAATCTGTCTGTCTGTCTATCTATCTATCTATCTATCTATCTATCTATATCATCTATCTATCATCTATCATCTATCTATCATCTATCTATCATCTATCTATCTATCATTATCTATCTATCTATTTATCATCTATCTATCATCTATATCATCTATCTACCTATCATCTATCTATGTATCATCTATCTATGTATCTATTTATCATCTATGTATCTATCATCTATCATCTATATCATCTATCTACCTATCATCTATCTATGTATCATCTATCTATGTATCTATCTATCATCTATCTATCGTCTATCTATCTATCTATCTATATCTATCTATCTATCATCTATCTATCATTATGTATCTATATCTATCTATCATCTATCATCTATCATCGATCTATCATCTATCTATCATCTATCTATCTATCTATCTATCATCTATCTATCATTATCTATCTATCCATCCGTCTATCTATCTATCATCTATCTATCATCTATCTATCTATCTATCTATCTATCTATCTATCTATCTATCTATCTATCTATCTATCTATCTATCTATCATCTATCTATCTATCTATCATCTATCTATCTATCTATCTATCATCTATTTATCTATCATCTATCTATCATCTATCATCTATTTATCTATCATCTATCTATCATTATCTATCTATCATCTATCATCTATCTATGTATCATCTATTTACCTATCATCTATCTATGTATCATCTATGTGTCTATCTATCTATCATCTATCTATCTATCATTATCTATCTATCATCTATGTATCTGTCATCTATCTATCATCTATCATCTATCTATCACCTATCTATCATCTATCTATCATCTATCTATCTGTCTATCTATCTATCTATCTATCTATCCATCCATCCATCCATCTATCTATCCATCTATCTATCATCTATCATCTATCTATCACCTATCTATCTATCATCTATCATCTATCTATCACCTATCTATCTATCATCTATCTATCACCTATCTATCTATCATCTATCATCTATCTATCTATCTATCTATCCATCTATCTATCTATCTATCTATCTATCTATCCATCCATCCATCCATCCATCTATCATCCATCTATCTATCTATCTATCTATCTATCTATCTATCTATCTATCTATCTATCTATCTATCTATCCATCTGTCTATCTATCCATCTATCATCTATCTGTCTATCATTATCTATCTATCTATCTATCTATCCATCCATCTATCATCTATCTATCTATCTATCTATCTATCTATCTATCTATCTACCTACCTACCACCTACCCACCCACCCACATCCATAATACACACATGCTATATACATATACATACGTACATATATACACACAGACACACGTGCATATGTATTTGTGTATAAATATGTGTATGTACACACACACACACACACACACACACACACACCATATGTCAAAGAATGTTCTTTCTGTGCCAACTCAGAAAGCTCAAACTGCCCAAGGAGCTGCTGATCCAGTACTGCAGGGGAATGATTGAATCTGTCATCTGCACCTCTATAACTGTCTGGTTTGGCTCTGCAGCCCAACAGGACAGACACAGACTTCAGAGGATAATTAGGACTGCAGAAAAAACAATTACTACCAACCTGCCTTCAATCGAGGATCTGTATACTGCACGAGTCAAAAAGAGGGCTGTGAAAATATTTACAGACCTCTCACATCCTGGACATAAACTGTTTCAACTCCTTCCCTCAAAAGGACGCTATAGGGCACTGCACACCAGAACTAGACACAAGGACGGTTTTTCCCTGAAAGCCATCACTCTGCTAAACAAATAATTCCCTCAAACACTGTCCAACTATTTACAAAGTCTGCACTTCTATTACTATTAACCTTCTCATCACTCTTTCTCGCCCATCCCCTCTCACTTGTGATTGTATGACTGTAACTTTGTTGCTTTTATCCTTACAATCTATATGGACTGTTTCCTAGTATGATTTGATTGCTTATTGTACCCTATGACTATCATTAAGTGTTGTACCTTGTGATTCTTGACTCTTGACGAATGTATCTTTTCTTTTATGCACACTGAGAGTATTTGCACCAAGACAAATTCCTTGTGTGTCCAATCACACTTGGCCAATAAAATTATTCTATTCTATTCTATTCTATTCTATTCTATTCTATTCTATTCTATTCTATCCTATTCCTATTCTATTCCCTATTCTATTCTATTCTATTCTGTTCTGTTCTGTTCTGTTCTGTTCTGTTCTGTTCTGTTCTATTCCTATTCTATTCTATTCTATTCTATTCCTGTGTGTGTATATGTGTATAGGAATGGCTCAGTGGCTAAGATGCTGAGCTTGTCGATCAGAAAGGTCAGAAGTCTGGCGGTTTGAATCCCTAACACTGTGTAACGGAGTGAGCTCCCGTTACTTGTCCCAGCTTCTGCGAACCTAGCAGTTCGAAAGCATGTAAAAATGCAAACAGAAAAACAGGGACCACTTTGGTGGGAAGGTAACAAGCGCGCCTTCGGTGTTTAGTCATGATGATGGAGACGTCGCTGGCTCTTTGGCTTTGAAACGGAGATGAGCACCGCCCCCTAGAGCCAGAAACGACTAGCACATATGTGTGAGGGGAATCTTTACCTCTGTGCGTGTGTGTATGTGTATCAATACTTATGTACGGATAAACGCTGCCTATACATTTAAATGGTGATGGTAGAAAATGTTGGCTGAGGGGGAAGAGATGCTGCCTAGGGAATGATCAGATAAAGCAGCGGCCCCCAACCTTTTTTGAACCAAGGACCGGTTTCACGATTATTTATTCTTCCATGGACCGGTACCTGAGTAACGCGAGACTCCACCGCCATTGGGACGGCTCTTCGTTCGAAGCCGCCCCCGCCCAACGAAACTAAGGCGCGAGCACCCAAACGCCGCTTTCCAACTGAAAACCCAGAAGCGCCGTCGAAACAAGATGGCGGCGCCCAAGCTTTGCAGCCCGGTAAAAAATGATCCACGGACCGGTACCGGTCCAGGGACCGGTGGTTGGGGACCCCTGAGATAAAGGACCAGGGAGCCCACTGCTGAATAACAGCTGGCAGAGAAAGAAACTCCAAACTAAACCACCTGTAGTTTACCAGCTGTTAAAAAAAAGAGAGAGAGATACCAAGGGATTTATACTTGCAAGATTCTTGCTAATGTAGCCTTACCATAAAATAGAATTAGTTTATCTGGATGCATTTCCATTCTGATCTACCTGGAAAGACTGACAATTTAAAAAAAAAGGGATTGGGTAGGAAGTATGGATAGTCCTCAATTTACAGCCATTCACTTAGGGACCATTCGAAGTTACAAGGGCAGTGGGAAAAGTGACTTATGACCGTTTTTCACACTTACATCCGTTGCAGCTTCCTCATGGTCACGTGATTTACATTTGGGTGTAATGGGGAAACAACAGATTCACTTAACAATCGTGTTGTCAGCATTCCAGAAACCTCCATTCCAACAGACATCTTCACAAAAGTTCTGTTTTAATTGGATGGTAAACTGGCACGTCTGGGGAATCCCGAATCTGAAAGTTCCCGGCTTCCTTGCGATAAGTAAAAACTACAAATCCACCCCCTGCATCCATCCTCACCTCACATGCCCCAATCACCATCCGTCCCAACTCGAAACCTCCCCTCACCCAGGTGCAGAAATAACATGACCTTGACTTAGAAAAAGAATGTTGTTATGTCTAACTACATACGCTCCAAGGAGTTCCCCCCTCCCATTTTCCCAGGCTCAAAATGTGGCTGTCATGCCCTTGTTGGAGTCTGATTCTGAGGTGAAGATGGAGCCTAGCTGAAGCGGTGTGGGAGTGTGGCTTCAGTGGCTATGGAAGAAACGGGGGAAGGGAACAGTCTAGCTGGGCATTCATAGGAAGACCCAGGGCCACCTCCTCTTTATTCTAGGGCAGTGGCCCCCAACCTTTTTTGTGCCACGGCCCGGTACCAGCATCACAAAATGATCCGTGGCCCGGTACCAGCATCAGCACGCATGGCAAGGCGAGCCGAGCGACCGGCCAGCCAGCCGTCCCCCACTTCTCCCCTCCACCTTCAACTCCTCCTTTGTACCTTTGTCGATGGGCTTCGGGACGGCTTTGGGACAGTCGCTCGGCTCGCCTTGCCTTGGGTGCTGAAAGAATCCTCGCGCCTTAGTTTTGTTCGAAGCCGCCCCCCCTCGATGAAACTAAGGCGCGAGGATTCCTTCAGGACCCAAACGCCGCTTTCTAACCGGAAAAGCTCACCGGAAGCACTTTCTCATCAAAACAAGATGGCGGCACCCAGCAAACCGGCAGCCTGGTAGGAAATGTTCCACGGACTGGTACCGGTCCGCGGCCCGGTGGTTGGGGACCCCTGTTCTAGGGCATGCAGGGAGAAAAGGAGAAGGGAGCAACGTGGTTTATGGGAGAGAAAAAGGCTCTGATCCCTTTCATTAGTTGCAGCTGGGAGAACAGGATATAAGAGGGGCGTCCACACACAGCACCTTGCTGGAAGCAAAGCCTGCGAGGCTTATCTGAGTTGGCATCCTCCCAACCGTGGGTGCTGTGTTATCTTTCGGAAGTCTGCAATTTATCATCCTGGCCTGCCTGTTAGTTACTTCAGTATGGTTTGTGTTGGGTTTTTTTATTTCTAATTATCTTTACTTTGGGTTCAGACTGCATTTCTTCCCTTCATAGACTGGTTTTGGGAAGAGTATGATCTCCAGCCAAGGATAACTGGACATTGGGGGCCAAGTTGGAGGCATTAAAAAGGAATTTATTCTACTTTGGGGACTTTGTTAGTTTTGTATCATGCCCAAACAACACTTAGCAACAAAAAAACCATTGTAATTTCTACCGTATTCCCTTCCCCCCTTTTCAGAAAGAAGCTCGTTGGCATTGTGCAACGCACCTACCTCTAATTACTGGCCTCCTTGCAAATTTCCTGTAATCCCAAAAGGCCCGCGGGGATAGGCTGAGGGTTGCCCATTAACCTTGTGGAGAATGGCGATGGAAGAGGGAGCCCTGTTGGATTTGGGGCCCGCAAGCCAGGCCAGGCGAAAGCCAGAGAGGACCTTGGATGAGGAAGTGGAGGAGCAGGGAGAGGAGGCAGATGTGCCAGCTGAGGAGGAGATGGCGGGATGGAAGGATGCCTGGCGGGAGACCACAGATGCCAGAGGAGGAGCGAAAGGGAGCGAACAATCTGGAACCTTCCCGGCTGGAAGTACCAGCGCTTTCCTGATCAACTCCCCAGGAGACTTGGGTAAAGAAGAGTCGGACCTGGGGGGTCCCATCTGTGAGGAGAGCCGGTGGAAAGACTTACTTAAGGCAGTGGAGGCTCCTGGACTCGGCTGCTCAAGCCTACGAGAACTGCGCTCCTCCCTCCGCGCTACTTCTGGGATAATTCCAGCCTCTGTCGGGGTGAAGGCCGAAGGTACCCAGTTCACCGAAGAACAGGAGACCCAAACCCAGCCCAATTTCGTTGGGGATCCCAAGAGCCTCACGGAAACCCAGAACCCTTCAAGCCGCCGAAAGAAGAGGTTCCGGAGGCAGACACTGTCGTTTCGGAGGCTCAGCGACAGCACTTCCGCCAATTCCGCTACCAGGAAGCCGGAGATCCCCGCGAGGCCTGCAGCCGCCTCTGGTTCCTGTGCTGCCGGTGGCTGAAGCCGGAGAGGCATACCAAGGAGCAGATCCTGGAGTTGCTGATCTTGGAGCAGTTCCTGGCCATCCTGCCCTCCGATCTCCAGAGCTGGGTGGTGGAGGGTTGCCCCCAAACCTGTGCCCAGGCAGTGGCTCTGGCCGAGGGCTTCCGGCAGAAGGAATGGGTACCTGAGATGTCGGCTGAGCAGGTGAGAAGGGCGCGTGGTTTGGGATGAGGGATCGGAGGCTGTGGCCCTAGCTAGAATTGCATAGACCAGCCATTCTCCACCTTGGCAACTTGAAGATGGTAAAGGACTTCAACCCCCAGAATTCCCTAGTCAGTCCATGTAGTCTTTGACTTAACGATCATCATGGAGCCTTTCCCTATTCGTTAAGCAAAGCCGTTGTTCGCTATGGGCGTTTTATTGCCAGAATCCAGAAGTAAGATGGTGGGTTTTGGCACAAATGTTGTCAATTCCAATCACGTGATCGCGGGATGCTGTAAAAAGTGGTATGTGCAGACTGGTTGGCAAGCACCCAAAATGCAGTCATGTGACCCCAGTAGGGTTAGGGCGGACCCTTGAAACTTCAAATTCAAGTTGTAAGTACCTTTTGTTCTGGCCCAAACCATGTTCCAAGGAAACACACCCGAAACAGAGGTAACAGCCAAACCTTTTAATGATTCTTTACGAATTCTGTTCCTTCATGATTAAAAGGCTGTTTCAAACTTTGTTTCTGATAAGAACAAGCCTTGCCAAGGTTGTGCAAGTCTGCCAAGAACACTAGATAAAGTTTCCAAGAAATATTTCAAACACAGAGTCTCCAAACACCAACCAAGATATTCCGAACGTCCACAAGGCTTGAGTGCAAAAACTTCTTTGCTTCCTGCAAAGAACTCCGGTTTCTCAGCTGGCTTTTATCTCTTGAGGGAGGGCCATTACCTTGCAGCCTTACTCCCAAGTCTCCTGTGTTGCTGCAGCTGCTCTTTCCTTCAAGCAGCCCTGCAGGTGCGCACTGGGCACAGGCTCCTCGGGAACCTCTTCATCATTGCTGCCAGCTCCACAATCTCCGAAGGCAGCATTCCACTCCCTGATGGTCCTGGCCCCATCCCTGCATCACACGCAGGCTCCTCATCTGAGTCCTCGCTCTCCGAGACCTCAGCTGTCCACACCTGCTGCCAGCGAACTACAACACCTTTTGGGGGATCCATCGTAGCTTCAACGGTTACTAAGCTATCAATTGTAATGTGAAAATTACCTGTGTGCTGGATGGGGAATTCTAGGAGTTGAAGTCCATCCAAGATGTCAGGGTTGAGAAACACGTGTTTAAACATTCATTCATACATACATTTATATTAATTTATATAGTTACCCACAAGTGACTCTGGGCGGCTGGTAGGATTAAAAATACAAACCCACCTAAGTCATCCCAAAGGTGCTTTTTGAAAGAGGCAAGTGGACTTTCTTTTGTTATTCCTTGAAGATGTTTTGCTTCTCATCCAAGAAGCTTCTTCAGCTCTGACTGGATGGGGAGGAATAGAAGGATTTATACTCCTTGCAGACAGTGTCAACTCATAAAATATTTCTATGGTCTTTTTAGAGTTGCCAACAGAAAGGGAAGGGGGAGCAGCGTGGCAGCTTACATTCCATAAATGTTTTCAAAGATAGTTTCTAGGTGACTGAAGTTTCTGCTGTGCAAAATTTGAACTGGAGAGCATGATTGATGACTCTGGGCTATGGATGTATCCCATTGGACAATATGAATTAGGATACACCCAGGGGGATGGGGAAAAAACAGGGTCAAGAGTGACAATGAAGGATGTGTCTCAGAGTCAGCTACACCCAGGCAGCGCCGGACATGTTTACTCCCAATAAATCCTTTGGAAGTTTTAGGAGTTTGGCTCAAGACTCATGATTTAAATGGGGGTGACTGCCGGAATCCTGACAGACCGCTGGTCAATTGGCATTCTCTTTGAGAGCCCCTGAGGCCACTTGGAGGTTTGCCTGTGTCCTCAGGGTCTCCCAAGTGGTGCAAATGGGTGTGGAGCCAACTTAAAACTGCCGAAAGGATTATGTCGTGGAGCTGTGCTTTCTGCAGGATATTTCCGTGTGTGTCCCTTCCCTGTTGTGGAAGACAGGCGCAGGCTGTTGGGGATGAGTCTGTGTTGTCTGCATCTGGGTTTCTCTGGAAATCCCTTCATACTCCTACACCGTTCGGGTTGCCTCCAAGCCAGCGACTCTCCAAAAAATTGCAAATGACCAGCTGTCTGCAATGAGTATATAAACCCTTCCATTCCCCACCAGATTCGCTTAGCAACGGTGGCAAGGAAGGTCAAAACTCATTTAACGCTTGCTTTGCTTAATGATGGAAACGTTGGGTTCAGTTGTAAGTAGAGGATTATCTGTAGATTCCTGTTTTACAAGAGGAACGTAGCGGAGTAATAAAGTTGGAAAGGACCTTGGAGGTCTTCTAGTCCAACCCCCTGCTCAAAGAGGAGACCTAATACTATTTCAGGCAAATGGTTGTCCAATCTCTTCTTGAAGGCCTCAAGTGATGAAGCCCCCACAACTTCTGAAGGCAACTTCTGTTCCATTGCTCGATTGCTCTCACCCTTGGGCGATTTCTCCTTAGTTCTAGCTTGCTTCTCTCCTTGGTTAGTTTCCATCCATTGTTCCTTTTTCTTTTTTTTTGAAAACAATTTTATTGGTTTTTTTAAAAAACAAACAAAACAAACAAAGCATAAAAACATCAGCTCTCTTCCATACATATATACAAACAGTGTGTCGGTTGGTTCATCAGTTTTGTGCATTCATTTCGTAGTCTCAATTACGGTTATGTTACATAATAACTCATATTATCAATCCAAACTTGTATGTCCTCATATCATTATTAAAAAATCATTTGACTATGATTTTATTCATTCATACTTTATGAGATAACTATAATTTAGGTAGTTTATTCTATAACAAATCATATAATCGTACCAAATCTATCCTAAAAAACACTTTATAGATATAATATCAAATAACAAAAGAAAAAGAAAAAACAAAGATATTCCTTATTATCTAACATTCTAAATATTCTATTATTGTATTTTATCATCCAACCATTGATAGAAAAGGTCCCAAATTTTATAAAATTGTTTACCATTTTTCTCTCTAATTTCAAATGTCAATCTACTCATCTCAACACATTCCAATATTTTCTTAATAATTTCTTCCTGCAATGGAATTTTCTCATCCATTGTTTCTTGTCTGGCCTTCTGGTGCTTTAGAAAATAGTTGGACCAGGGTCTGCTTTTTGCAAAGGGGTGGGAGTAGAGGAAAGCTAATACAATCCTAAATCGCATTAACAATCCTAAATGGCATTAACAGAG